>NW_028301712.1:20301944-20603888 GCF_037042655.1 Diuraphis noxia | reverse complement strand
GTCCAAATCGGATTTCCGTTCTCGCTAACCGTGACGAAGCTAACATGAACCTATCCGGTTCCAACGTCAAAATCCGCAATAGCGCCGATAAACCATGTAAGGTACCACCTGTTTACATAAAAAATGTGGGCAATATCTCCAATCTCCATCTTCACCTTCAGCCTCATGACCATTCTCGAATCTACAGATTTTATCTGTAAATCCACGCCCTCCTATCTTACCATCCGCAAGCATTTCGTCGAACATTACGACCTGTTACTAACACATTTATAAGAGAATGATTATAGTTATCATTCTTATCAGCCCGACGACGTCTTGCGTACGATACGAAATTTCCACCCATCCACTGCACACGAAGACATTATTGCCGGCCTTTCAGAATTGGGTCACCAACATACACAACATAAAGCGTTTATCGGACAAAACGCCCTTGCCAATTTTCTTCGTCAACGTCAAAAAGCTACCAATGACTATGACATATTTAAGGTTAAGTTCCTTTTTAAATCAGTAATCGTTGTCGGAAAATCTCATCCACCAAAGAGCATTCTACAATGTTATAATTGTTAATTTTACGGTGACGCCAGAAAATACAGTTACCATGACCCATGATGTGTGTAGGCGAGAGTCTACCATTTCTACTCCTTCTCCTAAATACAATTCTACCACAGCCGCTTCTGGTACCAATCAACCGTCTTATGCCCATATGGCTTTCTCCGGTCAAAATGTTTCTCAACCTTCTTCAAGGATCGAAACTATGTTAACCTCATTTATCTCCGAATTCTCGAATATCATAAAACCACTTTTTACTTCACTATTATATAATTCACAATTATAAGCAATTCCAAATATATAATCACGTTATTCCACACATTTTTATTTGTTAACCATCTTTTCTTTATTTGTATATTAATTATTTCTTATATTTCGTACGTCTATATCCTATATATTTATATTACATATGGACTTATCGCCATTGAATGTTCAAATTGCAATAATAATAATAATAAAAAAAATAAAACTACCTATTAATATTAATTATCTTTTGTGCTGTATATCTGACTGTTTGCTATATTTCCGTTATCTATCTATATCTATATCATTATTACTATTATTACTTTTATCGTCATTAATATTGCTAGGTACATAATATGTATCCCTAATATTTTAATAATTGTTGATCCATAATAGTCTACGATTGAAGGCTAATAAAAAAATAAAAAAATAAATGTTATTTCTGTTGATGTTGATGATATCTAAAATGAACATTCCAAAATTAAAATATCTTGGCGTCAATAAGTAGGTGTTTAATTAATTAATCTAAAAACTATCTGAATTTATCTTAAGTTATTTTTTTTTTTTTAATTTATATATATTTGCCAAAATGATGAATCTTAGTTACCAAAATAATTAAACTATTTTAAATTTAGATTAGCAATATAACTTCAAGCATTAGAAATAAATTTAAATTTTCAATATAAATATGTAGGTACCTAGTAATAATATAGCATTTATCTTATTCAACTAAATAAATAATATTACGAAGTTAGCTTTATAAAACTGTCAGTAACTTTTCAGATCATATCCAAGAATATTACATCTGACAGTCAATTATAAAAACAATCACAAAACGATAGAAATTAGTGAAAAGATTCCGTTAAAACAATTTAAAGTTTTTACTTCTCCCGAATTATGATGTTCCCGGCAAACTGCATTTATTATTTACTTTTATACTTTTTAAATTTTTTCATGCCTATTTTATTTGTATTCTTATTCAAACTTATTTCCCTAGAAGTCGGTGACATAGAAATATGGCACATGAATAGCTGTCAGAAAATGAATCTGAAGAACTTTTCTCAGGAACCAAGTATAATATAATATAACACAGACAGGTGCATGTATTATTCAAACCGTATGATTTATGTGTTCATACACACTAACATGGAAATAAATACATGGGCACACGATGCGTTTAAACTTATCTGCGGTAACAGTCGTTGATGACCGGAAAAACGGTTTTACCGACGTTGACAACAATGTTTTTGTTCGGCCTGTGCCCTTTACCGGCCATGTCGTCCACCGACCCTAATGCCTATGTTAGTTCTCAGAAAAAAAAAAACTTTTTCGAGACTATGTGAAACTCGGAAGCTTTTCTGACAATAAAACGGAAACGCGCATTAAATCAAGTCGATTTAAGTCACATAAAGGAAGACAAGGAGAGGATAGAGGGAAAAAAGGTTTACGATGACAGGCTTGGGATTTTATTCGAGAAACCAGCTGAATGTCTTCACGAGATTTTTTCGATTTTTTATTGTCCTATGACCATTATTTAACAGCATTCAAAAACTAAACAATGGGGTTAGTATTTCCTAAAAAAATCCTATAATTACTCTTATGTACATAATACTAAAGACAAATTATTGTACGTTGATAACCGTTTTATTAAACTTTAAAAAGAAACGAATGTTCATCCTTCATTGTACTTTATATTTTAAGGATGTTCAAATATCGATGTCATTCAATCACTTTATTTTATGTGTATGATGTAAATACATAGTCTACTCTTGTTTGTTTTTTCTATCAATAACTATATTTGTAAATAATTATTTGAATAATAATTTATTATTATACTAAAGGTTTACATTATTATCCATAGTTCTCAGTATATGTTTTAAATTTGTAAAAATGAAAAAATTGAGACGAAAGTAGTTTAAACATTGGCGAATTTTGTGTTTCTTTTAAATCGTTTATAGCCTATTTTGGAGTTATTTTACGTTAATATTAAAAAAAATTAACTTAGAAATTTAAAATAAATATCCATAATATAATTAGTTTTAAAGCTTAGGTTTGAATCAAAGGATCATATTACGTTATGATATATTTGACAAATATTTATGTATAACGATGAGTGCAATGAAATTTTTTGTATACACGAATTAATTTTAATTTCCTTGTTTTTAGATTCTGAATGGAGTGATGAATGTATTGATTTTACAATGTTGTGTGTTTTTTTTTGTGTCTGTGTACAGCATAACTAGTCGAAATAATGCTTCAATTTCAAACTTTGGGGGTGGTTTCCGATGGAAAAGAGAATATCCTTGGTGCATAATACAGTCAAAAGTAAACATTTTCCAAAAGTTTTCAAAAAAATCTAGAAAAACAAAAAAAAAAAGGACATAAAAACGGGAATTTTTACGCGAAACCAGTTTTCGACCAAATCGATTTATTATTTTTATTATTTTATGAGAATTTTTTTTGAAGTGTCGGTAAAAATATTGGACGACCAAAAAAACTTGAAAATTTAATACAAGGTTCCTTTTGAGTTGTTCTTATTGTAGCTCATAAAAATTTAAATTCGTTTATCACAATTATTTTTTGTAAGTGTTTATAGTTCAAATTTTTCCGAAATCTGTCGAAAATGCGAAAATTTGTAAGTAATTTGAAGTTGAAAAATCATAAAATTTGTTGTGTTTACACCTAAGGATTAAAAATACAACAATAAGTTTTCCATAAGTTTTTCTTCAAGTAGCTATAGAGAAAACTCGAAGCATCATTATAGGAAAAATTTTAAGTGTGGTTGAATTTTAAATTCTTACGAAATTGCGTAACGATAACGATTTATCCTCAAATGATTTTAAACATTTGTGATTATTCAAAAAGTATAAGTTGTAGATACTTGAAAATTTTACCAGTTATTTAGATTGGTATTTTCTTTATATGGTTTAATTTTCAAAATATTTTGATTTTTTTTTGAGATATTTATAGACGACTGAAATTTTAAATTTTTCTGAAAATTTTTTTTGAAGTGTCGATAAAATTTTTTCGGTCCTTTTACCCGCTTTTTTAAAATTTATTTAAGGAAATAATTATACCCATTAAGGTTTAAATTGTTTAAATATTATTTTAGATTTTTCATCCTTGTGTTATATTTATGTATCTTACTTTCTTATTTAACGTAAATTCACGGCTTTATCATTTTAGTAAAATATTTTTCCAAAACAGCTTTAATAACACTGATTCTGATTTGTAGATAACGTGTACTTACGTCTACATTAAGCCCACGAAATGGAAATGTCTGCGTTCTGGGTAACATCCCTGGAGAGTACCTATAGAATTCGTATCCCCCTCTATACCATTTGACCGACAACATTGGAGCTCCGTCTAAATTGTAATTGCAATATATCATGACATCGTGTCCTCTTTCTACTGCTGGAGGTATGATCTGTATGGTAACGTTGTGCAAACTTCGGACGATATCTATAACATTATATAATACATAGATTTTAGTTGGTAATGGTTCATAGTAATATTAATATAAAATATATTTAAATTACAGATTACAATACACAATAATACACATATTGATACAGCGACTTTTTTTTTAATACATATAACATTGTAAATAAAATTATGTCATACAATACAAATATATGTGACTCTATTACATTTATAAAATATATTATAAACGATATCCGTATTGGAAAATGATAAAATATGATTTTAAAGAAAAATCGAGAAATAAAAAGTACAAAATACTGAGTTGGGTTACATATTCTGGTCACTATTAACTTATTCCACTTCATGTTAGTGTTGTATCATTACATTCAATTTGAAATTGAAAATAAATATAATCATGTAAACTACGATCCTGAGCTGATATAAAGAAACTAGATGTGTACATCCAACGTTATTGAAAAGTTTTTCTTTCTAAAAATACAATCCTCGTTGGGATTTGAACCAAGGTCCTCTTCTAGGTTTCTCTAAAGGTAATGATTTGCTGCAGGCTTATGTATTTACCTATATCCTGGAAAGCAATTGGGAAATTTTAATTTGTAGGTATAGGTTCCTATCATTTCTATCATCATTAAATATGCAACTAGTCTGTCCAATTTATAAAATATTATCCTATATAGAAAGTATGACGTATGACATTTAATTTATTATGCATCATAAAATACATCATTATACAAAAAATATAAATTAAAAGTAAAATAAATTGTATGGGTTAACCAAATGTGTCCTAGTTACTCTCTCTCTCTCTCTCTCACACACACACACACACACACACACAAAACCAACGCAATAAAAATAAATTTGTGAAACGTAAAACACAGTCGAACATTTTACTATTCATACGTTTATAGTTAAACCAAGAATGAAAAATTAACCTCGCTGATCAATTTATAACTAAATGAGTTCACAACAACTTATTAGATATCAAGTCAACCTTACAGAATCTTTTCCTTGATACTGTATAGCATATGTATAGTACATAGTGTATAATATAATGTTATGTATAAATACCAATAATTCACCATGTCAGCTAATGGCAAAATCAATTGAAGGCCTGTTTCATAAAACAAAATTTATGAATAAACCTAACGATTTACCCAGATATGTTTTTTTTATTACTAAAAAAAAAATCTCTAGCTTTTTGAACATACATAATGCAATAGGTCTAATCGAAACATTATGCATTGATGCAAATTAAATTAAATTAGAGTACACCTAAATAACATTTGAAACAGCATGTTGTATTATAATTTAAAAATCAAGCACTTAAAATATTATAAATGTAGGTGCTTAGTAATGTTATCATTTTAGACGAACGTAAAAAAAATTATAATACACGATAATACTATTTTAAATATGTATTAACGTATAGAAATTTACGTTCATTAAATAAAAATTAAGTTTATAACTTATAATCATAACGTTTTGTTAAAAATAAGTATCCCATTTCATACACAATTATATTATAAGTGCAATTTAATAGTAAATTTGTTTACAATATTATCATGTCGAGTGTGGAAGTATATAGGTAATAATATTATTTTCTACTCATTTTTGTTTGAAATTCGTTCAATGAAAATATTTTCTAATATAACTAGTCCGACTTCTTAAGTATGATTAAGAAAAATATAATCAGGGATTAGGATAGGACGATTAAAGGCCTTTCATTACAAGATTGACTTTTTAGTGTATAATATTATCACTAGTCAGTAGTGCGATATCTCGTTATAAATTATTATAGCTCAGATTTATGCATTTTTTTCGGTACTCGTTAACCCATCCACCAGTTTCAAACGCTATTCAAATAATTTTGAAACATTGCCAAGTATTTTGAACCTCAGACAAATTCATACACTATAGTACTCCTGAAACCTATAGATCTAGAGCTTGATAAATTCACAATTTATGTTGTCAGATAAGATTCTTGGATGTTTTTATAAACATCTAAAAATATATATATATATATACTTAGTATTATATAATGAAAGATAAATAAAATATAGACAATATATAATACTTGTAGGTAAATCAGGATAAAAATATATTTTAATAGGAAACTTGGTATCACATCGTATTCTTAACTTTTAACATACATTTTAATTGTTTTTAATTTTATTATAATATTATAATATTCAAAATTAATACGAATTATTGTAAAAATAATAGCCAAAAATAAAATGAACAAACAAATTTGGTAAAAACTCTCTACATTGTCTGTAGAATTCATATTTTGATATTCCACTTTATACAAACTAATCCTTAAAAATAAATGATTTAGCTGTAAAAGGTTTGAATTAAATAATTTACATTACCTATATAATATATATAATTCATTTATAATGTTTCTATTTTCTATTAAAAAATATAATCATATAACTATATTCCCTAATATAATATTATACTCACAAATATAGTGTCCCGTGATTAAATTATTAATGGATACGGTATTCGAATTAATAATACTTGACAATTGTGTCAGATAATCAGAATTTATAACCCATAAGTAAACCGTTTGATTATTTATTTAATTAATGAAGTTAACTTCATTTTTACTATTTTTGCAATAAATTCTATGCCATAAAATGAAACTAATCATTTTCTAAAACCTTTGAAAATGGTGTTTGATAAAAATTTTTTTTTAAGTATGTTGGTATACCTATATATTTAATTTTCACAAAATATATTTAGATTTATAGATTTGCATAAGATTGGCTCATACATTTCAATTCACCATGATTGCAGGTAATGCCCTTTATTAAAGACGATTCAGAAGAATTATTGTAAAAATATCATACATAAATTCTGATTTGATTTGACATTTGGATCTATAGTTGATTTTATTGACACTTCCAATTGTTTGTACAATTTAGGTTTGCTATTAAAAAGCTATTGCTGAATCTATAAGTATTTATAATTTATAAATTATTATAAAATGTTAAATTTGTTTAGAGTATTTAAGGAGTAATATCTGTAATTACTGAACCGACACCTACTAAAAATTATAAGAACACATAGTAAAATGTGTACAGTAACAATTTAAGTATTTAAAGTGTATTTTAGTGGCATTTTATGTTTGGGATAATACAATAATGATGGAAACTACTGGCTAGATTTATATATAATATTTTAGATTCTGAGCGGAGCGATGAATGTATTGATTTTACCATGATGTGTGTGTTTTTTTAATTTATTTTTATTTTGTGTCTAACATCACGTTTTGGGGCAGTAAAAGTGCTTCGATTTTTGACTTCAGTACCTCATTCGATCAAAAAGTGAATCTAGTTGGTACTTTGGGGGGTCAAAAGTAAAAAATTCTTTATACTTTTCTAAATAATCGAGATAATCAAACTAAAAATTAAGGGATAAAAATGGGAAATTTTACGCACACTCATTTTTCGACAAAATCGATTTTGGTTTTTGATGCAATTTTAAAACAAATGACCATAGATACATGAAATTTTCACCGAATGATTATATAAGTATATTCTATCCACCATGCAATTTTCAAAAATTTTCGACTCAAGTTGAACCATTTATAGGCATTTGAAATTTTCGATCATTATTAGTTTTTTTTTAAATTAATATCGATAAAAATTTATTTGTTAGGCAGAAAAGCTTGAAAATTTAATACAAGGCTCTTAACATATTGTTACAATAGCAGTTGAAAAATAAAAGAAATTCATAGTCACAATTCTTTTTTATAAGCATTCAAAGTTTGAATTTTGACAAATACGTAAAAATCACGAAAATTCACAAATTATTTTAAGCTAGAAATTCATAAAAAATGTTCCTTTTATATCTAAGATTTAAAAATTTAATACCAGATTCCTTACAAATTTTTCAATCTTTATCACAAATAAAAAGTCCACCGAAAATTCAAATTACATTTTTATGAGCATTTGAAAGTTAAATTTTTATAACATTGGATTTTCACTGGATTTCACATTTAATGATTTTCTTAGTTTGGTGTAACTCTAAAAGACTAAAACAAACGACCGCAGATACTTGAATTTTGACTGAATGTTTATATAGGCATTTTATATATTTGATAACAATTTCAAAATATTTAGATTTGTTTTGAGCTGTTTACAGACATTTTAATTTTTCAACTTTTTAGTTTTTTTTTTTTATAAATATCGATAAAAAATTATTTGTTCGGTAGAAAAGTTTGAAAATTTAATACAAGGCTTCTAACACATTGTTACAATAATAGTTAAAAAATATTAAAAATGAATTCATGGTCACAATTTTTTTTGTTTTACAAGGATTCAAAGTTTGAATTTCAACAACATACGTAAACATCAAGAAAATTCATAAATTATTTTATGCTAGAAATTCATAAAAAATTATCCTTTTATATCAAGATTTGAAAATTTAATACATGGCTCCTATCATATTTTTACAATAGCAATTGAAAAATAAATGAAATGCGTAGTCATATTTTTTTTTTTACAAGCATTCAAAGTTTGAATTTTGACAACATAATATGTAAAAATCACGAAAATCACGAAAATTCGCAAATTATTTCAAACTAGAAATTCATAAAAAATTTTCTTTTTAAATCTAAGATTTGAAAATTTTTAATAATCTATAATATATCCTAGACAGATAAACCGTCTTCGCTCAGAATCGTTTTTCGTATGCAATGATATAATATCATTGGATTCAAATTTAATTCCATCCATTACAGTAACCCACTTGTAACCTACTGTACAACATAGTGATAATCACGACTTACCCGCCTTTTTATTACCTATGTGAATAATTTTTTGACGACGAACGTAGACATGGTTGTGTATGAAATTTTTAAATATAAGATGGATCACAATCACACATGAATTTAATTTTTGCTTACGAAAATGAATTTTTTTTGTTAATATATTATTATCATACTTGTGATTTAAATTTGTCCGGGAATTGGGATTCCACAAGACCTATAATTATAATACCTTATAATTTATAGGTCAGGTTAAGTTATTCTATTATAACTGATTTAGTTGTTGAATATTTTATATATTTTATATATTTGTATCCCTCTATTTTTTTTAGTCTTTACACTTATTTATTACAAATTAATAGACCTTTATAAATCCAAATATAATAAAAGAAATAAATTCTAGCATTAAAAGCATTAAAAACATTTATAAGAATATAATTTTTTATTTTAAAGAGCTAAAAAACTAAATAAAATGTATATTAAGCTGAATAATGATACTGTTTTAGTATTAAAGAGAGGCTGCAGAAATTTTTAAAGTTATCCAAAACTATAAAAGGGTTATAGTTCGAATGAAAAAATGAATATTCGTCAAGATTTATACAAAATCAAAAAAGTTCTAAATAATAAATTTATATAATATTTTTACAACGTGAATCATGAGGTTTTGAAAATTTTACATGAAATTCTTACTTGACTATAAACAATATCTTGAATATTAAAAAGGTTTTTATATTATTTGGTTTCAAGTTAACTTAGTAAAAGATTATGATTTTAACAATGTGTGTAATGACTTGTTTAAGTATTAAATATAGTCAAATAATTTTTCCTGGTATTTTTACATTTAAAAATGAAAATTAAATTTTTGTGTTTTAGTATAATACTGAGTCCATACATCGTCGACATTTAGGAACAATATGATGAAAACACGAGATGTAAAATGACCAAGCACATGATTTATTAAACAATATTTTGAATTTGTGAATAGAGAGATGACTCTTGTCAAAACAGAATTAGACAACTCTCATACCATACATTTTTATTTTAAAATCTATTATCAGCCTTGTGATTAAGAAAACCCTAAGAAAAAAATGATACAACAACAATTAATAATATATTATTTTTAAATTTGTGAAAAATCACAATTGATTTTTTTTAAATTAAATGTTAAGTCAATCTCTAGCTGTTATCGTCATCAAAATCACAATGTTCACGAATATTATTTTGTAATATATACCTTAATTATCTTTGATATATTTTGATAATTGTTGAGCTATCATAGTTACACTAGAAGCTAATAAAAAAAAAAAAAAATGTTAAGACATTATTTGTGTGTTACATAAAGATACATAGTTTGTTAGAAAGTTTCAAAATTAATGCAATCAGTATAATATTTTTAAAAATTGTATTCAATTTATTATAAAATTCTAAGATAAGAAATTACTTTTTCCGTCAACGTTCTCATTTAAACTATCTATAAATTCATGAAAAAGCAATAAAATTATTCAAAATAAATATAGCATTGTGAATTTACATCGCAAGTATAAAAATGATATATTATTGACTTAAGAAGTGATGAAGTGAAATATTTTTGTCTCGTAAAATTTTGTTATTTTATTGACACAAATACCAATCACTGTTTTACTATTTTATTGGTTTCGAATAAAATGATTAATAATAGGTATTTATTTTTTTCAGAGAATACGTCATCTAAAGCTAAATAATAAAAGTGCCTTATTTTATATTTAAAAGTTCATATATATATTACATATATTATATTCTACATCAAAGTAAGGAACACAGTTTTCTATAAATATTATTAGTAATTATTATACCTATATAATAATCGTCCTTAATAAGCATTTATCAGTTTTACGCTACGTATTTTATTTTATGTTTTGAAAAAACACCAAGTTCAAAGCAATACATTTTTTTATTCAACGATTTGGTTTAACAATTATTATAGTTTTTATTTTAAGTTTTTATAGCAGAAATAATGTTTTAATCTTAAGCTTTGAGACTGGTTTAGGAAATCAGATATAGTTAGTACATGGGGAGGAGGGAGTGTTCTGATTTGGTTCTTTTTGACGATACAAATAAATATGGAGAGACCAGAGAAAAAAATCCCAGAAAACATAGAAATATAAAAACGTATATACTACACAGCAAAAGTCTTTGATAATATCAGAAATATATTAACCGTAGAAAAGAAACTCGACGCCACTTAAATACCACTTAAATTATCATTTTGTATACATAATTATATTTTCAAAATATTTAGATTGGTTAAAGCTATTCATGCCACGAAACAATTTTACACCATAAAACGGTGAATGGTATTGACTTATTATTCCAAAACATATATTAATTTTATATGATATTGTTTAACAATTATCGTTATAGAATATTTGTGAATATGTGATTTGATTTTGTCATCAATTTTCAACCTGCTTAATAATAATATAAATTTATAATACTATAATGGCAATATAAAGATGTAATAAAATATCATTACACAAGTTCGTTATGGCCAAAGATTCCTCAATGAACAGTCTGCGGGGTTATCCAAACAGTAAAACATGTAATAACAGAGTGCTATTAATATTCCAAATAACTCAAAAAATTCAACATTCCAACCAACAGGATTGAAACATTAGGACCAGGCATCGAAAAAATCGAAAACATGTTAGCTAAAAAACCTATCTATACAATAAAATTTAAACTTTCTGCTAATGATAACTATAATATTAATGGTAGAGGAAATCACACATAATTAACAACATATTAATTGTATAATTTTAGTTCTAGAAATCACTCATTATGTGTTAGACAAAAAACTCATAACCTTTTCTGTTGATGTTTTTAAGTTCAATAAAAAAAAAATATATATATATCATTGTATATTTTAGTCTGACAGTTGACAAACCGCCTACGCTTAGAATAATTTTATATAGAATATGATTTATCATTGAATTCAATTAACATGTAATATTTTAAAGTGAACTGTTTGACGATGAGGTACATTTGATGCTTATTTTAGAGCAATACAATTTACCCGTTATTTTTATTTTCGCATATTTTTATGTAATTTTTAGATATTTGTTTATAAATATATAACATAAATTATACTAAATTTTATAAAAACAGCTATAAAAAATATGAAAAAATTTATATTTATACACTTTTTTATCAAATAATATTACCTAATAAATAATAAAATTTAATTTAAGCTTTTTTATTGAATAATGCTTAAAATTATACTAAAAAAATGTATGTTTAATTTTTTTAATTTTTTTAAATAATTAAATAAATTTAATAATTATTTTTCGTTAAATCTGTGTTTTAAATTATTGTGCTTAACAATTTAATTTATAACTTAATAAAATTAGTAGTAAGAGTTTATAAAAATATGAATTGTCTATTTTTAGTTGTAAAACGTCATGCTGTGTTATTACAGAAAATTACGGAATGCAATAATTTGTAGTCCATCCAAAACTTTTGTAGAACGAGTGGCCGATTTTCCTCGGATATAATTTATTTTTCAAACGTTTTATATTGTTATGCATAATCTGCAATTGATTTTAAATTTAAGTTAATAGGTATATATTATGTGCTGAGAATTAATTCAATTATAGTTTTATAGCATTCGGAAAGCGCCTGTCGATTAACGCTGCCGGATGAGACCATAAAGCCCAATGACTCTGTTGAACCGGAACTACTCTGTACTCTTATGTCCATTATACTCAGCTGACCTAGCGAGACTACTTTTACACACCATTAGAGTTGGATAGTAGAAACTGGAACTTCCGGCGGGTGACAAAACCCCTATGAGCAACCGGGATTGATGAAAAATGATACAACAAAAAGCTTCATTCTATTCTTTTGTTGATTTTTATTATGCATACATTTGTTAAAGCTTTCATACTAAATTACTGTATAATAATATGCTTCTGAAGTTATAATACCTATATCGAATACATTATCAAATAATTGGTACTTACTTAAAAATTAAGTAAGTAAGTATTTAATTTTAATTTCATTAAATTTTAAAGAAAAAAATAATAGTTTAAGTTAAATGATTTCACTTTGTTAAATCACAAAACAATAATTACAATGCCTCAACGTAAAAAAAATAGTTGTAAGTCCTCTCACATACAGGTATTCTGAGATATGATAAAGTAGACATACAAGCAAACAAGGCAAATGCCTCGACCACATCCTCATCCATTACTACACTTCTATATAATGGCATGAAAAGAAGTATCAATACACCATATCTCCAATATGTGGCAATCATCCTGGTATGCAATCCCTTAGTTTAAATAAACTCAAATTAATAATAAAAAAAAAAAAAATGACTAAATAGTACACCCGACCCAATGCCTGGGTACAAGGATCGGTCGTACCAATCTAACCTACATTCATATTATATAACATGAGGAGCTAATGCAACAAACCGCTCTCAATCAATCACATACGAGGTGTGTAAATAAAGCAATGAGACTGATAGTGTAGCTAGTTATCTAGCGGCACTAATGACTTTCCAATTGAAAAGGTTTGTAGATAAACATATAATGAACCTTCGGTACGATTTTGAACTTCGTAGTGTCACGTGTCGGTCTGTATCGATTATATTTGTAAACTAATTATTTTTAATACGTTCTAATAATGGGTGACGACAATTTCGAGCAACGATGTGCTATCCGATTTGGTTTTAAACTTGGTCACAGTGCGACAAAAACTTTTCAAAAGCTTCAACAAGCTTATGGAGAAAGTGTGCTTTCAAGGGCCCAAGTTTTTAGGTGGTTTAAAGCATTTTCAGAAGGCAGAAAACTGATTGAAGATGAACCTCGCAGTGGAAGACCTTCGTATCGTAGTTCTAGACTGTTGGCTATTCTTCAACGCAATAAACATCATCAACCAACCTTCATCGATGGAGGAAGCACTAGGTTACAGTGGTTCTCAACCGGTGTGCCGTTACACACTACTGTGACGAGAGAAATGCCTGATATTTGTAATTATGCTCATAAAAAATATTGAAAGCAGTACTTTATTTCATGACATTTAAGTTGAGTGTTCCACAAAAACTTGTGATGTAAAATAGTGTACCATGAAACAACAAATCTTGAGAACCACTGCATCGTAGAACACAATACACACCTGATGAGCTTCTTCAAATTCATCGTCATCGAATTAAAATTTTAATATTGAGTTTAAGCTGTACAACCAACATAAATATAAATGTAGGGGGACGAGGTGGCCGAGCGATCTAACGCGTCGGCTGTGGCTCAGCCGGACCGGGTTCGATCTTCGACCATGGGCGACATTTTTCTCCAGGTAAGTCATGGTATCCGGAGAACAAGTGCCGCCATCTCCCACTCTAGGGCATGGCAGAAATTTACGGGTGCCCCAATAGAAATTCTGCCAAATAGGCGTCCGAACTAGGCCTTCGTGCCTACTCCCGAACATAGCGCCATACGAAAAAAAAATATATAAATGTATAATTCTGTAAAATACTAATTAACCCATAATTATGTACCTAATCACTAATCACAACTAAACTATCAATAATATAAATACCATTGGGGGGGGCTAATGATTTAATTGTTGAAGCTTTTATTCTCAATAATTAAACGTACGATAATGTTTTATTTTTGTTTGAAAAAGTAAAATATTATATATGCAGTGTTTATATTTTTATATTATGTACATTTATGTACTAAATACAATATATCGTATTTAAAATACATTTTTTTAGTGTACATATTTCTTATTATATTAGTACTTCTCTTATTTTATCTATCGAGTAATACTGAATTTCAATATGTTTTTCAATATTATTATGTATTGTAAAGAAAAACTATGTTAGTTTACGAAAAATGTCAATAAAAATGGTTATACATAAAAGAGTTCTACATAGATTTGTGTTTTGAAAGTTATAATTTACAATGCTTTGAAATTCAATATATTACTAACTATACTGTGCCAAAGTGAAGATGACAAGTGCATGGCTTATTTTATTTAAGCTTATGCTTTATATCAAAAATATTTAGTTAAATCTTATAATTTGACAAGGTGTAGGTAAGATAGAATTTCAAATTCATTTTAATAAATCTGACTTTTGTATTATAGTATCATTTTAAATCTTATTAAAAAAAAGCAAGTGAAAACATTGAAAAAATACCTGTTTAAAGCACCACTTAGGTTCAACATATAACTTTTATTCTTTGAAGATGATATACATCAGATGTCTTGAGTACAGCTTTTAAAACGAAACGAGTTTAAAAAATTATTATTATAAAACTAATTTGTGTTTCTAAGAATCTAAAAATAATATGGTGTGCAAATGTTATACAAAAAAACCTTTTTTGACACGGCGCATTGAGTATGCAATTTTATGCATAAGATCATATGTTGCTAGATAATAATTATAATTATTAATGCCAAACTTTAATCTCTTATTCTTGATGAGTGTTGGGAAATTGAATAAACATTTAAAAAACTAAAATAATATTACAGTTATTGAAAAGATTTCTATGAAACTTTTTCTTAACTGTATGTAGTATTCTTTACCTTTAAAAAAACGCATATAGAATAATCAAACAATCACAATTTCTAAAGAGGGTGATTTCTATATTTTCATAATATTATATGTGGAGACGTAACTCAAATTTATCACTAGGCATACTGCATAGTTTTACTTTTTGTTAGAACATATTAACGTCTGTGATATTATTATTATTATTATTATCATCATTAATGTAAATATAACACATAACTACTTAATCCCTAATTATGATCCGAGATTATTTTATTATAAATTTTACATTTTAATACATTTATACATGTTAAATAATATAAAGGTATTAGGTTTATATGATTATATTGTTATTACGAATACAACATTTATTTATAGTAGATGCGTAAGGTGTGTTATTTTGTAAACATAGCTACTCTATATATTCGGTTCGAATAACAATAAAAATATATTTGTATATATACATATGGTTGATTTTAAATAACACTTTACTTAAATCATACATTTTATTTAAATATATTTGTTATGTGTAACACACTAATATAGTAGCGTTTAATTAAATGAGCTATATCACGAATATTTTATTAAAGTTTGACTGATTTTACTAATTCATCTAAGTGTACCTACACTCATTCTACAATATATAAATACATAATTCATTAAATTCTAAATAATTTCAATAATATTTAATGGTTACAGAAGCATTGGAATAACCATATATCCTAACAGGGATAGAGTGAATAATATAGGTGACATAATTCGCGTTTCACCGTCATGTAAATATCACACACCGTAATCTTCGAGAGGTGAACAACCTTTAACTGTGAACTTGTAAATATAATACCATATTGATTATAAATACTATACTAATGATAACATGTTCAAGAATCATTTCACTGGAGTTTAATACCACTATATTTATTAATTAATAATAATAAGCATTCACGGACGACTGTGTAAAAGTGGTTTAATTGAAAATCGAACGACACAATGTGGATATAAAAGGGTTGCAACAAACGACATTTGCAATAAGCAACACTTTGAGGATTTATTAATTCCGCCGAAATTACCTGCTTAGGAAAAAGGTTTATATTGATTTCGCCGTCTACTGTTTATAATATCTACACATTGATTCCGCCGGACACTGGTCATCCCCCCACCACCAATTGTATGTCTATTTTAAAATGTATAAATGTAACTACTTTTGATCAAATTTTATCATATTTTCATAAAATTTGGTCACATGTCTAAATTCAATAAAACTATAATAATTATATAATTCAAAATGAAAATGCATAATCTAATTAATATGTAAATATATTATAAAATGCATAATCTAAATTTTATACAATTACCTATGATAATTATAATATAGTTTAAAATAAAAATATATAAATGTTACTATTTTTGATCAAATTTGGTCTAAATTGGATAAACTGATAGTAATAATTGTATGCAAGTATACAATTAAAATGTATAAAAGTAACTACTTTTGATAATATTTGGACACGTATTTTAAATAAGTGAATTTAGAAACTTTCTAAATAGACTATACATTTAAAATGTTTAATATGTTTTAAAATACATATACAATGGGGAAAGGGGGGATGAACAGTGTCCGGTGGAATCGATGTGTAGATATTATAAACAGTAGCCGGTGGAGTCGATATAAAATCGTCGGAATCGAAATACGCCCAACACTTTACGCACTGTTTGGTTTTGTCGAGAACTGTGGTTGATATCAGATAACTAAGTAAATGACGTGTTAAATATGGTCAACAGATATTGATTTATGACCATGATCACTGCAAGCAAATATTCTGTCAAGTTGTGTTATATTACAAAGATTGCTACTTTGATTATAGCATACTCGTATTATAGCATAGTTATATAATATCTAATCAGTAACTTGGCTAGAACGACTGTGATTTAAATATGGTGAACGCAGTTCAATTAGCATAATGTGGTTGAAATATTGCACCTGAAATATTTTTGCCCATCAAAATTTATAAGTTATAACAACCAACAGATGTAAATATGTAATACATTATTACTAATTGACATATCACAGGGACACTCACACCGAACGATAGATATATTATTCATTACACAGTACAATATAATTTATTATATCTATTAGCTAGTTACTAGAAATAAAATATCAATTTCGATTTAGGTATAAAACAATATTGATATCAATCATTTGTTTGCACCTGCAATATTTCTGTTTTATCTTTAATGGAAAACCGCATTCGCTGACCAGTCTTATTCGATTTTCTTCGTTTTCCATCAAACTGTTTTCACGTTGCGGTTGACTCGAAGTGTTTATGCAGTAAGACGGTCTTGTTCCGGTGAAACGAGTAGTTACACGTAGTTACATGCTATTTATGGGTCTCATCACTTAAAAGTTTAAGTTAGCTTGGAACCCAACCGATCGTTACAAGTTGAAAGCGTTGCTTCCAGGTAAGACGTACGTGGCATCTCACCGTTATTCACAAGGTATTACTACAGTATGCCATAAAATGGAAATTTCAAGGTGTGTAAAATCCAAACCGATTATCAATGGTGACTAATCGGTCACGAAAATTTGAAATAAATATAGTATTATCGTGTGATACAAAACAAAATATGCTACTACAAACACATGTGAACTATGAAGGAATAACCGTCGTTCGTGCCATACAGTAAGAGATGCGTAATTTATCATATAATCCAACAGTTGGGCATCGTTTAAAACTGAAACCTAGATCAGTGAATATCATATCAGGTAGGTATTCTACATGATTTATGATAGTATAGTTGATCATCGATCTTTGTGCTAGGAAAAGAATAAATCTGACTGGGTCTTGGAAAAATAATTGACTTGCCACATTAATGTTAATAAACATTTTACTAATGTGATTTACCTATTTATATTTAGTAATGAAAAATATTGTTGACAGAGTACTATATCTGTTAGTGGTGGGCAACAGTATCGATAATTCGATACGATTTCGTATTCGCACGAATGTTCGATATCAATATTGTTTTATACCAAGATCGAAATTAAAATTTTATTTCTAATTACTAGCTAATAGATATAATAAATTATATTGTACTGTGTAATGAATAATATATCTATCGTTCGGTGTGAGTGTTCCTGGGATATGTCAATTAGTAATAATGTATTATATCTGTTGGCTGTTATAACTTATAAATGTTGATGGGCAAAAATATTGATAATTCGATATCGTGACAAATTGTTGATATCGATACACAAAATTATATCGTTGCCCATCATTAATATTAAATAATATCTAGTATAGTACACCGTGTCAGAATTTATAGTAGTCGATACATTTATTGTTTATCATATTATTTATAATTTATACTGTGTGCATATGCATACAATTAGTCAAGTTGGTGTGTTTAGCTTAAATATAAATTTCTTCACTAACTTGTAAGTACTTATTGAATTCGTAATAAAAGTAATATTTAGTTACACTATAAAGTATTCAATCGATGATTGGTACTTGTGTCAATTAATTAGAACTATTAATTAAATCAAATAAATAGTATATTTTACTATATAATATTAGTCTTCTCGGTGAGGCCCAGTATTTTAAATTATGTATATGGGTTTTTTTTTTTTTTTTAATGCGTTTTTAATATAAAATGTATTATGACCAAGAATTAATAAACACGATCAAAAAGACTATACAAATAAAACTCAAATGATCTAAGATAATTTTTAGGTATAAAGTGGTACCTGCAGTTAATGGACGACACCTGCTGAACTATCATAGATCACTTAAGCTTGATTTGTATAGTACACAAACAAAAATTTTCCAATTTAATTTTAGTTTGGTGTGATAGACACTACTGCATTGTAACAGTATAAAATACCATAAATTAAACCATAATAATCTGCACTGAAAGTTTAAATTAAAACAATTAAGTAAATACAGTAAAAAAAAAAAAAAAAAAACATTTCATTGAGCAGTAAAAGGTTTTGAACACAGTTGATTTTCAACGTATTTATTATTACTATATACACTTGAAAAATACTTACATCCCTTATTATAACCGTTTGTGAGTCGGACGCGTGTACTCGTTAAATTTACGATTATTATGAGAACCGTCACCGGTGTGGATGCCCTCATATCTAGGCTCAGTTGATTTACTGTTAATATTAAGTATATTCGAGTGAGGAGAAAGAGAAGAGGACTGTAAAGAAGAAATTTCGTTTACGTGGAAAGCACATTTATCCATAACGCAATTACGTGTTGTATGATATTGTATGGCCTAAAACTTCTCTCACCATTGTTTTATTATTCAATTACACGACGAAAACCAATGATACTAATGATTCCGAGATGTTGTCTCTTAGTTCATTCACATAAATGTCACAGAGGCCCATTTAGTAATGAAATTGAATGGATATTTATTGCTGGTAGTGAAGTGTATGTACTCTTTATACATTATACGTAACACAATAGGTAGTCAATATTCTTATAAATTGGACTAGTAATTAGAGATTTCGTTATTGATTTTGTAGCAGCGTGCATAGAAGTGACTTGAAATGGGATCACAACCCAAATATAGACATAGTATTAGTATATATTTAAAAATATTATTACTTAAATAAGTACTAAACTTATCATTTTTATATTTTGTATTTTTTCTAACTTATTAGCAAGATATTAATTTATTTTGGTGTTAAATTTGATTAAAAAACTTATTGTTAAGTAATATTATGGAAACACGTGAATTATTAAAACATAATGTACCTCATATAAAACGTATAAAACATAATATAACAGAAATATTTAATGATGCTTTCATAAATATTCAAATAAACTTTATGTCATTGAAAAACAATTATCTTGACAAACTAAAAACACAGGTTGTCATATGATTATAATAAACTCAATTAAAAGAAGAAAAAATACTGTATTTTATTATTATTATTATTTTATGCTGTACATTGAATAATAGTAACATAAAACATGCTTTTTTTAAATTAATATACATTTTTTTCTTTTTAAATATATATTTAAATAACATTTAAGTCTAACTGTATAATTGTAAGATCTACACCATAGATAAATTATTACAAGCTATTCATAATAATTGTTATATACAAAGGTAACTGATACTTATGTAATATAAACACGGATACCTACCTATTATTTTGTGTTATGTTTCTATGTATTAAATTTCTTATAAATATCTTTGAAAGATTTTCATTTTAATATTATTATTTCTCATTTAATATCACTATAATTATTTTAAAAAATCCTGTCAATACTAATTTTAATAATTCTATAATAGGTATATTATATTATAATAAAAAAATCAAGACTCAAACTTTCCAGTATATTAGGTCATCAAAAAATACTAAGAATTTAAATGTATTTATGGTTGTAATTTATGATTTATTTGGTACAATTTAATTCTTGTATATTATTTATTTTTGTGAATTTAAAATTGTTTTACTTTATACATTTTTACCGCAATAAAAATAAACTGATTCAGAGAAATATCAATCACTGACAAATATATAGCATCATTACATATTATAATAAAATATGAAAAATTAAAATATTATTTCATATAAAATTGTCTTGGATAGTGAATGTACATAGTATTTGTTTTTTTTACTATCTAAAATATTTCTTAAAATTTTTTTTCATTATTCAAACCTTTATTTTTAAGTAAAATATATTTCAAGATCCAGAACTAAACTAACTAACTTAAAGAGTATTAAATGTCTTTAATTTATAATCATTTATTTAAAAGTGAATGTCAAAACGTTCCAACATCTTACAAAGTTACAAAGTAATTTTTTTTCAACAAATTTCTAGTCAATCAAGTTGTAAAATCTCATAATTAAATATGTATTTAATTTTCTAGTTAATTTATAATAGATACATATTCAAACTTACTAATTATTGTTGTCTTGTGAACGTGCTATAATATAGCTAGACACAACAAATCAAAATTCAGTAGTCTCACAAAAAATTATTATCAAATATATAATACCTAAAAATTCACAGATACAGCAGTAAATATTTTTGAAGTTATCCATTACTCATTCGAGTTTTTAAATTTAATTAACCCTTTAGAATTACTTTCACATAAACTAACATAAAAAATTGTCACCCAGGTTATTCAACTTTAGAACCTTAAGCCACCGTGGCTTTTAAACGGCACAATACTACAAATCATACATAATGATATTCCACATATAATAGAATCAACTAATCTGCAGACTAAATCTGTAGGTGGTAAAATAGTATTAATTACACGAATATCTGTACGAACGCTATGAACGCTCAGAATCGTTTTTCGTGTACAATGATATAAAATCATTGGATTAAAATTTAATTCCATCCATTACAGTAACCCACTTGTAACCTACTGTACAGCATAGTGATAATCACGACTTACCCGCTTTTTTTTTTTTATTGAATTAAATATTATAATTTAACTAAAATTAGTAAAATAGGTATTTCAAGATATTTTCTAGTTACAGCATTCTATAATGTTGTATTATTACTATCTAAAAAATATTTAAATTAATAAACAAGGTTGCCTATAAGTTAAACCGTAAATTGTTAAGATTCTTGATGAAGTAGAAATAATAGTATATATTTGTTAAGTTACACTATTACATAATCCTAAATAGATGAAAATTCACAAATCATTATTGTAAATAAATTATTACAAAAGTCATAAATCCATAGTATATCCTTTGAATTGAAGTAACCTCTCAATGTAATAAAATATTTAGTGTAGGTATATGTAATATGTATAATGTGTATAATATAGAACTAGTTATGAGTATTGAATATAAAATTGTATGACTTTATTATAGAAAATAAATTTACCAAACTTTTTAGCTTATAGGTATTTTATAATGTTGTACGTCTTTTAAGAATTCTCTGTGGACAACCATTTTATTCCTCACCCTTTACCATATATTCAGCATTGTTTTTTCATCGTATATTCTGATGGTTTCGATTTTAAATCTTGTATTTATTCTGAACTACTGGAGGAATGGCAATTCTCGCGTCCTGTTTATTACCCCAGACCTCATTCACTTTTCAGATAATCGAATTCCTCCTTATTTTTTACTTTAACACTACACATACGAAGCGTCCTTACAAAAACTAAATGGCCTTATTTTTTTCATTCAAAGACTTTAACGGAGAAGAAAAGGTATTTATAAATATATTATACGATCATAATTCAGATGTGATGACATTTATTTCTAACGAAATGGTCCTGTTAGTGGACGAATATCTAGGGTATAACTAAAGTATTTTAACATAAATAATAGGAAAACACATATTTTAAGACTCTCGTTGGAAATTTCAATTTATTTTAATATCTATATTTTTAAATATTAATTTAATTGAAATGGGTAATAAAGAAAATGTTATCTGAAAATATAATGAATAAATAACAAAACTATTATTTGTATAGTGTAACTGTAAAAATATAATTTATAAATTCAAATCTTAGTATTTATTGTAATAAAAATGCATGGATTTTAAATAAATAATAATCTTAGGATTAATTAAAATGCAAACTCGATTTATTAATTAATCATTGATATAATATGCGTACATTAATATTATATAATATGTTCACTAAGAATATATTTAAAGAGTAACGAATAATCAACTTAAGTATTTAAAATAAATAGTTAATATAATTTACTGTAAAAAATCGGTGCATCGAAGTCCACGAGGAACGAAAACATATGAATTTTGTGTGATCAAAAATAATTCGAATCCCAATCATGGGTGGCATAACCTTCCGGGCAGTACACGCTGTTCATCGGGGCATGGCAGAAACCTAATGGTGTCTATTCGAAATTCTGCTAAAAAACATCTACGAGTACCAAACCTACAGTTCCCTCCCCCACAGTTCTGCAGGCTGATGGCCCTTGTTGTCAAAGCCTCCAGCCCTCCCTCCCAAAAAAAAAAAATTAATAATGGACTTGGAATGATTATAATTTATGATAAAATTATTAAATTGAATATTAATGGTAGTTTCTTAGATTTCTTGATTCATTTTACACAATTGAAAAAACAAAAAAAAACAAATATTGTAAAATAATAAAATTATTCTCATAATAATTCATGACAATACATATGGTTATAGGGTCGGTTTGAAATTACTATTATGTGACGAATTATTTGATTAACATATTAAAAATTATAATCATTCGTTTATTTGAAAAAGGATGCTTAAAAATACAATTTTTAAATTACCTAAAAACAGCCGTGTACTCAGCATGTTTGGTTTTAAGTGGATTAGGTAAAATCTTTAATCATTATAGAATACATTTTATTGCTTTAATGTATTATATACTTTAATCTGGTGTAGTTTATTATTAATACACGACTATTATACAGCACTGAAAGCTACATAGCCCAACAATAAGACGTTGGTCAGAATAATATATTTTGTTTTTTAATATAATATCATTGATTTTTGAACACAATGTATTTCAAAAAAAATAAAATCCAATCAAACTTGTAATTTTGAAGAGATAGAACCAACATAGTTGTCTATAATAAAGTAGAAAATCCATATAATATTATAAATATTATATTATGCATATAGGTAAATTAAATATTAAAAGAACTCTAAAAAAATTAACTTAGACACATGAAATTTCTACCGAAAGTTTATACTAGAATTTTATATACACCATAAAATTAAAAAAATTAAATATTTTGACTATTTTGAGCTATAGCATAAGAACATTTTAATTTGTATAAGTTTATTTTTATTCACTTTCGATAAAAATATGTTCAGTCAGTCAAAAATTAATATATTTTGAAAATGTAATTCAAGGAATCCCATAAATTTGTATTTAAAAAAAAATAAGTTTAAATCCACAGTAATTTTTTATGAGCGTCTACACATAACATTTTGACAAAATTCATCAAAATCAAGTAAATTTGAAAATTATTTTGAATTAGAAATTCATAAAAAATATTTATAATTATATTTGAGATTTTATTATTGAATACAATTATCCTAATATGTTCCTCTGCTTTTGGCAAAAAAAGAAATTTAACGGAAAATTCAAGTAATTTGAAATTAAAATGTTTTCGACATTGAATTCTCAGCTGTAAATTAACGCATTTTTATCGAACTTATTTATTATTTTGTTGCAATTCAGAAATGAAAAGCCATAAATATGTTTTTACTAAATATTTATTTTATTATATTCGATAATTAATAACATTTTCAGAACATTTGAGTCATTTTAAGCTAAATAGTTTTAGTTAGGTAGGTAGTTTATATTTATATTTTAGTTTTTTTCTCATAAATGTGTATACTTTGTTTTTTGTCGAATAAAAAGTCTTAAAGTTGTAACATCTAAGATGTTGTTCTTCTAAGATGTTATATTAATAGTTAAATAATATTAAAGAAACAATTTTTTTTGACACAATTTTTTTATGATCATTTAAAGTTTGAAATTTTGTCAAAATCTTTAAAATGTTTTAATTATTTTGTTATAAAACGTTGTAATATTACAGTATGATATTTATACATATTTAATGTATATATACTACTATTATGCATGTATTATAATTTATGTAATTCAATAAAAATGATATGTTTACTTGAATATAATGATAATATAAAAATCATGTACACAGAAAAGTTTAACATTTTAATTATTAGGTAATTCATTTATCGTTCTATTATTCAGATTTTAAAACTTAAGTTATAACTTAAAAGAAGCATATTTTAAAATATTATGAAGCTGTAAGACATAATCGCATGCGTACAAATTAGTGAAATTACTTTAATCGTAAGCACAAATAACATTATAGTTCCTATATTTTTAATTTAAAGATTCTTGCGTGAAGTGTAGGTATTGTAATAGTTTTAAATAATGTGTATGAAGTGTTTTTTTTTGTGGATAATTTTATGAGTTAACCTACCTTAAACAAAATCTTTATCTTGATAGTACTTTGAAGGGGTTATTTTTTAATTTCCCAGTATTTTCTTAATAACAAATATATATATAAAGGGTGTCCCACGAGGATTTACTCGTTGTGATATCTCCCGAAATAATGGAGATATCGAAATTATGGTTTTATAATAAGACTAACTGGGACAAGAACAACAGTTACCTATTTCATATTTTAATTTATTTCAATGTTTCGGTAAAAAAGTTAAAAAATATATTATTTTTAATTTAATCATTTCCAAAAAATCAACTATAGCCATTTTATAGTTTATTTTTCTAAAAATATTAACGTTTCAAAAATTTATTTTCATTCATTTCTTTATTTTTAATTCATTTTTTAGTTTGAGAAAAATTGCGAATTATTTAACACCGTAGTGTTATCAAACATGTAACACTCTACGCCGCGCGCCGCACGCATTCTCGTACGGCCGGTCTAACACTTCCAGTGTTAGTTATAATCATATTTTATTTCTTCAAAATATAAAAAATATTAAAAATCGTGAAATTAATGAAAATGAAATTTTGAAACGTCAATATTTTTAGAAAAATAAACTCTACAAAATGGCTATTGTCAATTTTTTTGAAAATAATTGAATAAAAAAATAGATTTTTTTATTTTTTACCGAAACATTTGAATTAAATTTAGAAATGAAATAATTTCAGTTCTTATCCCTGTGAGTCTTATAACAAAACAGAATTTCAATATCTCCACTATTTCATGAGATATCACAATGGGCAAATCCTTGCGGGACACGCTGCGCTGTATATATCGGAAACATATAATAATATAAACATTTCTGAATAAATATCAGTTAATTCGGTTCTAATAAAAAATAATATAGCAAATAGTACATGAGAAACATGAGTACATGAGTTGTTTTAAATAATTTTCGATCAATAAGTTTGATGACCCTGTATGTCAGTAACACTTTATATAATAATGATTAAAAAAAAAAAAAAAAAATAGTTGTTTCATGTGATAATTAAATATGACGTTAAAAAGTTCTAATGAAAACCCTGCATTTATTTATTTATCTAACAACTATTTATTTTTTTGTTATTACTTCATTAAGAAAAATAAGAAAACAACTCTAATATAGCATATTAAAAGATACTAGTTTAATTATTATTATTTTAAGTCATCACAAATTATGGCATTTTAAATTTGTGTTTGAAATTTTATATCTTAATTAAATTTTAACTATTTACAATTTGATGTGTCCAATAATAACTTATAATATTTTCAGAAAAATTTAAAACAAGCTACAACGTGTTTGCACACAAAATATAAATGTAGGTACGTGTAATATATTTAACTTATAAAGTCTCGTGTGTTTTGATAATATTTTAAATTCATAATAAAATCTTTAAAATTACGTTTTTAAAAATAACCAAATAAAACAACAAAAGAGTTTTATAACTCTTTTAAGATCAACATTTTGCTAGAAGATTTTATTGTAATTGTTTTTTATTTTACTATGGCAGTAATGTACCTACTACTGAAGGTATTAAATACATACCTATTTGGATAAAATAATACACATTGAACTTCAACAACCTTGAAGCACAATTAGAATTTAGATGAATAATGAATATTGGGAATTAAATTTTAAAATGGGCTTTACTATTTATGTACATGAGACGAAACTAGAATTGAGGTAGGTATAGGAAATAATATGTTAATGTTTTACAAAGAACACAATTTTAAAAGTGTAGAATTCGATCAAAGGGTAGAGCTGAAGAAGAATTTTGGTCCCTAAGGAAAACGTTGAAAGTGAACGTGTATTGAATAATGTACTAAATTGTAATAGACCAAACCCTTTAGATGGTAATGTAGTCAACACTTCAAAATACATGATGACCGCGATAAATACAAATATTTTGTTCTAAACTAGTATAGTAATTGTGACGTGAATAATTAAGTAGGATTGAACCAAAATACAAAAATAAAATAGTATTTAAATTATTTTCTATATATAACATTATAGCCAATACTTAACTAATATGCAAAAATGTTATATATATATATATATATTACAGGCAATTAAATCTGGGCATTTTTTTTTTTTTTAAAGCAAATTAAGCATTTTTTACACACACACACAAATTCCAGTTATCTATAGATAAAAGGCACACGCTCTAAAGCTCTCATATTCATATATTTTATAAGTTACGGATATATAACATAATATTTTTAATTTCAAATATACAATCTCTGGTGGTATAACCTTAAATATAGTTAGAACATTGTAATTATTACATCCCGGAAATCATGTTCTTTGATCTAATTGGAATATGACTGTTCGATCACACCCAGTTGAACGATGATGGTTTTGCCTCACTACAGCTGTCCATTACAGAAATACAAAACGAAGGCTTTGTACGATGTACCGTTGCTAATGGTCCGAGTGATTTCCAACAAGCAATTAATCATATTTATTATTTTCGTTCTCAAGATGCTATGTCAAACACTCGTCAAATGTATTTGTATTTTAAGAGCGTTGAATTTTTGTGTAAAAAAATTAATTAAATTTCTATTTATTGACCATTTATCAAGTATTAATCTTTCAACTGATTCTAAAAATAAAATTAATTAATACGTCCAAGGTTTAAAAAGTTTACTATTTGTTGATGATACATAATACGAAAATAATTAATAATTTCATGTACCAATCATTATTCATTACCTAATAATAAAGCACTTACTTTTATTCACCAATATTATATAAGCTATAACCATTTGCAAAGACTATATTAATTATGAAGCATATATTATATGTTATAATGTGGATGGTGATGTTTAAAAAGTATAAAATATTTCTGAATGAAATTGGAACTGTAATATTTTAATATATCTTAGAATAACAAATGTTAATTTATGAAAATTAAAAGTTTATCCAAGATAATTTGTTCCAGAAGCTTAATTAAATACCTTAGTTATAATTATTTAATCAAAGAATCAAATGATATACTACCAATGATTTAGTTCTTTAAACTATTAAAATTTAATTAAAACGATCTTATTATTTATTCGTTAATTTTATTTGAAAAACGTCTCCATATTAAAAAAAAATACATTTTCTTATAATTCAATATATTATATAATGTTAAGAAATTTCGTACAGTTGATACCTTGGTATTTTGGTATTATTGCTTAATAAACATAATTTATAAATTGTAATATAAACATTAACATCATAATCATAAACATTAATCATTTTTCTTTGGTCTTGTTAATAATCTCTTGCTTACAATGTTGAATATTTTATTTAGTTTTAATAAATTATATGCTTACTATAAATTAGTAATATAATAATTATTATCCTTTATTTGTATTGCTTTTAATTTTTTTTTGTTTATGATTAATCACATATTCAATACATAAAACGGGTTTTATGTATCCAAATAAATATTGTAATTATAACTGCGTTTTGAATCAGGTATACATTTGGGAACCATGTATATTATAAAATATTAATTATCATCTCATTATGTATATTTGATATTTTTTGTACATGGAAAATAATAGTAAGAATATAAATATTGTTATCACCTTATTGACATAACTGTATAAAGTACTATAATATAACACAAAACTAAAAGTCCCTAGAATATTATAGTCTATAATCTATATACCTACTACCGGTTAAGTGATATTAATATAATAATAAAGGTAAATTATTTTTATTATGGTTTTAAATCGTCTTTTATTAACTTAAGGTAGTTAAATTAATACAAACAGTAATTGATTTTGAAGAAACGTTTTTGTTAGTATTTACTTATAACTACATGTGAAGAATATCCACTGCTTTAAAGATGTATAAGTTAAACAAATTATTATAAGTACCTATACTTACCAATTTATATTGATTCAATTTTTATTCGAATTATATTAGACATGTTAAATTTTTAATTAACACCATCACCATTCATATAATCATATTTTATAATACGATCAAAAACAATATAAAAATAAGTTCATTATGTTCACTGGAATATTGCACCTTTGCTCTTTATGTCTATATAAAATATAAATATCGGAAGAAGGAAATTATGTTCAGTCATTGCCAGAACTCGCGTCAAATTTTCGGTAGGAAATCTAGTAAAATACTCAAAAACAGACGAATAACCGTTGGTGGGGAAATGGGTAGTTTGATAAAGCTGATGGGAAAGGGTCGGCGCATTGCTACAAAGTGGTTTAAAAAGGACCGCTTTTCGCACTGTATAAATCATCCGATTGCAGCGGACCGGCAACGATATATTTTCACGCTACTCTTTTTGCAAAACATATTGCCACAAAAAAACTTGGATGGATTTGACCCTACATTTTTTTTCAAATAACCCTATAACTATCCTACCAACTATAGTGAAATCGTGTTGTTGATCAATAAACGAATAACAATAAAACGTGTAACTTTGGGTATAAAAAAAGTTTTCTCAACACATTATTTTGATTTTACGAAATTTTACAACTTTTCTGTCACTAGCATTCCCAACATATTTTCAGTTTAAAATAAATGTGAATAATAAACCTTAAATACTATAATTTTTTATTTTACAAAATTTTGATTATTATTGTTATTCATTTTTATATTAAAACAAGTTTTTATGTTTTTATTTTCTAATACCTAATCATTTCATTTTTTATACTTCGATGACAATCACAATATTGTTTGTTTTAAACTTACCATTTTTTTTTCATATAGTTGACTTACCTACCATTTATTGTTTAACATTTTTTTTTTTTTTTTTACTTAAGTTCTATTATAGTAATATATAGAATACTTTTAATTTTAATAAACATTGTGTTTGACTAGAATAAATTAGTTAATACTAATTTAATATGATATATTTCTATCCTTAAGATTTAAATTGATAAATGGCGATAGTATAATAAAGACCAAATATAATAGGTAAATTATACCTATATTTTAATTTAAAATCTGATTTCTAAGGGGTAAATCCATGTCAAATGAACAATAAATGTAGGTATATAAATAAATTATAACTATATCTTAAGTTTCATAAAAATGTATTATTTTTTTTTAGCTTGTCAATGTACATTTAATATACATTTTTATTTTTTTTAACATAGTTGAAAGTAATTTTCAAACAAATTTACCAAGCTAAACTATGTAATTTCAGAATGTTCTTGAGGAAAAAATGCGCAGGTAATAGATATTATGTTTGTAGTGGAATTTAATGGAATAGTTTGTTATTTCCAAACAAAGGCCGTTTTATTAGTTTCTCGATGTTTTTTCTTGAAAATTAATGTTTAATGACACGGTACTAGATAAAAATGTGTTGAAAAATATGAAAATATAAAAAATGAAAAGTTCCGAAGTGTAATTTTGTTTTATTTTGCTTGTTTTACAAAATCTAATTGTGTAACTATGAATGTAAGATTAAAGAATTTTAAAAATTTCAAATGTTTTTTTTTTTTTTTTTTTGAAAAAAACTGGAAAATAATTAAGTTGATAATATTAACAACAATAGTTCTTAAAATTTTAAAAACATGTATTTTTTGAATTGTTAGTTAAAAAAGATCTTTCATTTGGCGTTAAGATTTTGATCCTACAATACCGTTCATCAAAACGAATAAAAATAACTTCTATTCCAGTGAAATTATTATTGTTTGTAAATAAACATTCAAAGCTTAAAAAAAAACCTATTATGTAGGTACTTGTATAATATCTAGAAGAAGTCAAAATAATTTGAGTGTTGTTTTGGATTGATTTTCTGTTCTTTTGTTTAGATTATCACTCAAGAAAGTTTTATTATGAATATGACAACATAATATAATCTCCTATATTTAAACCTGATAAAATATTTATAATTTGAAATATGGCGGAAAAAATGTTCGTGTAATATGTAATATTCATTTTTACTCTAACGTTAAATGCCAATAAATCTAAAATTAAGCCTTTAAAATGTATAGTAAAAATAAACAAATCAGTGAAAACACCATTAGTAAATAAACCATATAAATAGTATGACTATCTATTTTTATTTCTTCTCCAGGATAAGAATGGGCCTCATTGAAAATGTTTTTTATGATGTCCCATACTATATGATTTGCGAATTATAAAATTATTATCCAGATATGTAGAACTTTAATTATTATTAGTATTTAGTAATTCAAAAATATTTTATTATTACTGAGTTTAAATGTCGCGTTCAATATATTTTAAGAAATAAAAATGTTTAAAATATTATTCTATTGAGTATTTAAATTTATCTATCATAACTGAATTTCCGACATATATTATTTAAATATTTATGTGCTTAAAATTGCGTACTCATAGTCTTTGAAGCATAATTAATTTGCATAATTTTTATACATTTATATAGTAAGATAGTATAATTTAATTATAACGTAGTTTGGGGGGTGTATACAAGGGCCAAGAATAGTTAAATTAAATACAATATTTTATTCATAGTACCGATGATTTATAAGCAATGTACAGATTTCTTTAACAAACAACTACTAACAACCAAAAATAATTGTTATCCAACATTGATATCTTTGATACCCAACCTAAGCAGTAATAAATAATCAATCAATTAAGCATCTAACTATGGAAAAAGTACGAAATAACGTATAAATACAATCAATCAAGTTTTGTAAGACCTTTATGTACTAACAGTATACATTTATTGAATATATAAAATATCATACAATGTTAAAACCATTTTTTCATGTATGTATTTTAAATTTCTTAAAACAAAAAAAAGCGGGTAAGTCTTGGATGTCGCTCTGCTGTACAATAGGTTACAAGTGGGTTACTGTAATGGATAGAATTAAATTTGAATCCAATGATATTATATCATTGTATACGAAAAACGATTCTGAGCGAAGACGGTTTATCTGTCTAGGATATATTATAGATTATTAAAAATTTTCAAATCTTAGATTTAAAAAGAAAAACTTTTATGAATTTATACATAAAATAATTGAACATTGCCGTAATTTTTATGTATTTAGTCAAAATTTGAACTTTAAATGCTTATAAAAAAAACCGTACCCATGAATTTTTAATATTTTTCAACTGCTGTAGTAACAATGCGTTAGGTGTCTTGAATTAAATTTTCAAGATTTCTACCCAATAAATAAATTTACATCGATATTTATAGAAAAAAAAAAACTAAAAAAGTTGAAAAATTAAAATGTCAGTAAACAGCTCAAAACAAATCAAAATATTTTGAATATTTTATAAAATATATGAAATGCTTATAAAAACATTCAAATTGCATGTACCTACAGTTATTGTTTTATAGATACATCAAAAACCAAAATCGATTTTGTCGAAAACTGATTGTACGTGAAAATTCCCGTTTTTTCCTTAATATTTAGTTTGTTTATCCCGATTATTCAGAAAAATATTAAGAATTTTTTACTTTTGACCCCCCCCCCCCCCCCCCAAAGTACCAACTAGATTCACTTTCTGATCGATTGAGGTACTGAAGTCAAAAATTAAAGCATTTTACCGTCCCAAAACGTGATGACAGACGTAAAAAACACACTCACACCGTGGTAAAATCAATACATTCCTCGCTCCGCTCAGGATCTAAAAGTATTGTTAGTATAATAAGTACTTAAAACAATTTATATTTTCGAATTAACAACTACAAATCTTGTACAATAGTACTATCTGAACAACTAAAAGGTATGAAATGATTATATCATATATATTAGTAGACTAATACTAGTCAAATTATGGTTTACCAAAGCACAATCAACCACGTTAAGTATTTTTTTTTGTCTTGTCTTGTATATTCCTATATTTCTCTTGAAATCTAAATTATTACTAATTGGTTCTTGTAACTTATGCTGTAAAACGTTTTAATGAATGATTTTATTTAGATTTAACCATGCAGATTTTTTTTTTTTTATGCCATAAACTAAGTTTATGTCATCGTTATTCACTTCCATTGAAATATAAAATTAAAATATATAATTTTTGATGATATTTCTACATAAAATATTAACGCCAGTTATGTATTTGGAGACCAGTTTACTTGTATTTAATGTATAATTTATGAAATGTTTATTGTTTAAATTGTATACCTACACGATACATACCCCAAACGGCCCAAACTGTTAATATGTACTTATAAAATAATACTTCATCTGGTTTCGTAATTTAATGTTGTTAATATTATTTGTGTACATTTTTTTCTCTTTTTACTATTTAAATTTAATATGTATTGTTTTTTTCTCCAATGTTCGTTTTAAGCCTTTTAGTTTATTTTTATATTATGTACTTAAATGATTTTCGAGCTTCTAAACAGCTCTAGAAACAGTATGTTTAATTTTATACAGGTTCATATTTTTGTTTAAAAGGAACTCATTAAGTTTTCCACGTAGTAGTCCTCTATTAAATATATGAGAACCCCTGCCCCAACTAAAGAACCTTGATATCAAAATTATTATATATTATTGTTTTTTACGAGTAAGTAAATTTAAATTTAAAAAGTAAAAACCATGAATTAAAGATGGTCTGAAAAATCTTGAAATTGGACGATTAGTTTTTACTTCAAACACGTACAGAGTCTATAGTAATAATTTGTATCAGTTATCTTTAAGGAGACGAATAAAGCGACTTTCTCACATTTCACAACATTAGGAACTATATTGTTCATTTTTATTTTTAATATACTTTACTATAGATATGTAATAATAACGGAATTTCAATTGATAACGATAATTTATACAAGTAGCGTAGGGACACTAAACATTTTAAAAATATTAATATTTTATAATAGTTTTTAAATTCCCGATGATGTCATTTTATTGTTATGTATAGGGAAAACTGAAGAGTAGATGATAACTGATAAGTAAGTAATATAAAATAACGATGATTCATTTTCATGAAGCTACTATTAAATTATCTCATCGAAAAACAAAATATTTCGAATTAATGAATGATCAAAAAATCTACTTGATATTTTTACATTTATATAAAAATATTTTTTTTTTAAGTCGCAGAATGTTTCAAGAAAAATTGTATAATATAATAAAAGAAATATAGAAACGTATAGTCCCAACACATACTAGTATATGGTTACGTTTTTATTAATATTTAAATACCTTAAGAAAAAAAAATTAAATAATACGTACCTACATCTTCATCATAATTATTTTAAAACTGTAAGCCCATACCTTCGTATATAACACAAAAATGTTTTATTCATCGTTTATAATGTACCAATAACTCCAATTTCCTTTCAAATCGCATACTGTACTTTTTTTTCTTTTCTCTTTTTTTTTTTTTTTTTAATTTTATAATAAGACATTCCTAGCCTATAAGGCTATCTACATCTATGGATAAATAACATAATTTTTTTTTGACTAATTTTAACATGATATAAGTATTTACAATTACAATTAAGAGCGATAATTACAGTAGTGACTAGTTATTTAATAGCATTATCGAATAAGATCGTGCGGGCGACCGCGTTTTAGTCGTCTTTGAGGTGGTAGACGTATGTGTAAGTCGAAGTGTATTGAGCCAGTTGATTTTTGAAGTGAACTATGGAAATTTTCTGCTAGAGCTTTTATATGATCTTGAATTTTTATGATTCGGAGGTCTTTATGTAGATTTTCGTTGCGTATGAACCATGGTGCGTTTGTTATTATTCTTAATACTTTGTTTTGGAAAATTTGTATTTTTCTTAAGTGTGTCACTGAGCAGTTTCCCCAGATAGGACAAGCATAGGTAATTAGTGAGCGTAATAATTGCTTGTAAATTAATATTGAGCATTTTTTTTGTATAACTGATTTTTTGTTTAGGATAGGAAATAGCATTGAGGGGCGCTGGTATGCTTGTTGCGATTTAGAAGCTATATGAGGCCCCCAGGTTAAGCATACTGTACTAATCCAAGTATATTTAGTTATTCGATTTTTTATATTACTATACGTTGGTATAATATATATTATTAACCGATGGGTTATTAATTCCGAGTAAAATATTAATATAAATAATATCTAATAATAATACAAGAACAAAGGTATATTGTTTTACATCAGGATGATTTTTTTAATGGTAAAAACTCGTTATAACGCAAAATGTATTTATATATTATAACCTATGTTATAATACCAATATCAACCTACAAACTACAGTATTTATAGTATTGGGAGTGATGAGAAGGGAAAATGTTGATTTGACTTCGGAAATTGAAATAACTACGACTGACCAATAACCATACTAATATTATATAATATTATTTTAATATAATATGTTTTTGTACCGAATATCCGATAATGTTATGCTTCTGGAATGTATGGTTTTTGCTGTCGAAGTTCCTTATTAATAAAAATTTTTTATTACCTTGTAGAGGAAAAATATCGAACGACGTGCTTTGATTTTTTATTTAATTATTATTTTAAGATAATTACAATATCTACCCATCTAGTTTAATTAAAATACTCATGCAATTTATTTTATATTATTAATTATTATCTAATCGAAATGGTGGGATGGTGGTAGGAGATTATCTGAACGTGCACACATTATTATTATATATAGCTGTTCCCAACACATCACCTTCATTTTCAACACCACATACTTCGTATACCCACTTTAATTAGTATACCATTGTTATATTTATACTACGATTAGTACGTATTTAGTGCATATAATATTTAAAATATACCTCCAGTAATTTTATACCCACTACTGAAAATATTTCAATAGACCATATTAATATTCAAGCCCAATAAAAATAATAACCAATAACTGTCGTCTGTCGTTGATAGTAGTAACAGATATCGAGAAAATGACTACCTACCTATTAGATGACGTCACCCGCAGATTTTACATTGGTAAACGGTGAACTCGATCGTAAAATTATTAATTTAATTATTTGTCTATATATATACTCCTTTATTAAATCTATATGACTACTAACTAAGTACATTAAACAATACAAAATATATTATGTATATTATTTTATATGTAATGAATTCTAAAAAAATACAGTCAATTTTGGCGTTCATAGTTTTTCATGCAATTACTGAAAATTATAACTATTGATTGTCTTTATCCATATTCTTAGTTAAACAAGCAAGTTATGAATATACCCATATCTGTCGCTTTAAATGTATTGTAAAATATTGTTGTTTAGAAAAATAACTCATGAAACGTTGAGGAATTCGACTTAATATATAACGTAACTTTGATTGTTATTTATGATTAAAATCTAGTAAATTCATTACTTCTCGCATTTAACAACTGTTAGTCACGACTACAATGTAATTTTTTTACCAAGATTATATTGGTATGGAGGGCTTTGTCTCCCACCCAATTTGTAGGGAATCACACGCTGTGCAAAAAGAGAAGGAAACAAATAGTACTAGTTCTGACATGTACAAACTACAAAACGTGCCTGATGTCCAGCTGTTTAATGGCTAGGTCTGTGTAAAGGGGGATAAAATGAAAATAGCAGCGACTAATCGATCGAGGAAAGTCTCGATTTTTCTAGTATAAAGCCGCCTGCACGTCCGTTAGAAATCGAAAAATAATGTTCCCTACAATTTGATGTCAAATTAAATGGATGGAAAAATGTCCTTGCTAAAAGTAATGTTTGCTGCGATGATTTAGTTTCTGATTACATGGTTTACACTACCGCCTTTTTGTTTGTAAAATAAATGTACGCATCACACATAGACAGCCGAGAAACGCAATAAGACAAATCAACGTCTGTAAAATGTGAAACTCAGAAACTACATTTAAAATTTTTTGTCTTTCTTTTATAATTCAAAGCCTACTGTTTGTGAACATTATAATTACGTTTTGGTAACTAAATTAATATAATTATTTAAGATAGATTGAAAAAAAAACAATATTGTATAACAATTCAAGTAAATACATTTTTCGTATAGAGTATATTCTATTAATATTTTTACTATTACTATTGGAATAAAATGTCTAAAGCACAGCCCATCAGTATTAATTTCTGTTATATATTATTGTATTTCATTGTTATTATAGTTGGTAAGTTCTTATTTAATAATAATATTATATTTTTACAAAAATAATTTGAACTTTTTGTAAAATAATATTTTGTATCAATCGCTTAATTAAGAAATCAGATGTTAATGAGTTCGTAATGAATAAACTTCTAGAATTTTTAATTAGAATACGTTTCAAGTATTTCAAAATTCTCTATTTTCAAATAGTTTAAAGTTTTGCCTTATCATTTTTTAATTTCGAAGAGTTTTTGATACCATATAATATAGAGGACGATTCACCTAGCATTCTTACCCCCATGTTTTCCTTTACTGATACATTTATTCAAATTCTTATTTTTTATTCAAATTTATATTCGAAAAAAAATATTCAATTCCTTCAAGCTTCTGATTTTCAAATGAGAACCCACTTTTTCCTATAAATTATTATAATTTATTTAGTGGATATTTTTGAAAATTATCATATAATTTTGAAATAAAAAATTTGAATGAGTAGTTCTTTAGTTATTAAAAAGTTTCTACTAATGATGATAATTCTTAAGTATTGTTTTGTAAAAATATAAAAAGCCGTAATATTTGTAATGAGTATTTATTTATAATACAAACAAAGTATTTTACAAGCAAGTAATGTTAATAGATTAATATAAATTACTAAAATATTTTCAAATCATCATAGCATTATATCTTCTCAATATTTTTATCCTTAAAACATTGAGTTGAATAACTCAAAAACTATTCGTAGGAATCTTGATTCTGACACGATATTTTTAATTTTTATTCGATACCTAACTACTTATAAAATTTTCTAACATGCTTTCTACAATGTAAATATAATTTGTATTATATTTAGTAGGTATTGTTATCAATAAAAATTTAAAAATCCTAAAATTGTTTCAAATATTTATTAATCAGTAGGTATTATGTTATTCTAATTACGATTCATACGTCAATTTAAGATAAATTTGTTATATGGAATAATTATAAAAAAAATAATTAAATAAGTTACCTCCAGGATGTATATAATAAAGATTTCATTTTTACATGTTGTTTCTATTATTATTTAATATATCATATTATTTTTATTGCGAACGTTTTCATCTCTGAAAGTTTTTTTTATTCGTTCTAAGATAACATAAAATTAATTTTCCGTTTCAATTATCCTGATAATCAAAACGAAAATTTTCCAAGGAATCGCTTTCTTTTAAAAGCTACTGTTGCTTTCATTATTTTTTGCATTTAAATTCAAGAAAAAAAGAAGATAATATTGAATTGAAGACCAAAAAAATAATATTTTTATCTATACTTAATTTTAATTATTACTGTAGGTATATATATTTATAAAAAGATAAATTTGAACTTTTAAAACCATTTAAAAAATAATGATAACATTAAAAACATCCACCTAATCGATATTCAACAAACATTTAATAAACAAGTTATTTTAATTTTATCATTTGAACTGAGAAATAAAAAAAAAATACCCAGAAATCAATAGATAAATATTTTTGTTATAATTTACTAGGTTGGTATATTTTTATTTAGTATTTCAAAACTCATTTAGTTACCTAAAAGTATAAATTAATAACTTTATTTGGAAACTGGTAGGCAAACATAAAAACAATTGTTCATTTGTCAGTTATTTTAATATAATAATGTACAGACGTTTGTTTCCATCTCCTCTCGAATGCCCTTTGCGTACAAGTTAGCAGTGTATTCATTTTTACAACGAAATATGTTTAAAATAATGATAAGAATGGAAAGGAGATATTTATATTCATGGCTCACTAGACGTTTGCTGCTTCTAAGATATTGTAGATAACTTTTATTATTTATTAGGTATTTAATTTTCATTATTCTTGTTTGCTGAAATAGTTTAGTAATATCTAATTTTTTAAACATTCAACTAAAGTTAAACTTCATTATTAATATTAATGGGTATTTATGTATATATCTATAATCCACTACATATAATTTACGTATACTATCATACAGAGTATCGTGTACAACTCGTAAGTAGGTACACAAATGTTGTGTATCTCCGTTTTCCAATGTTACACTTACTTTCATCATATTATAATACGATTTAAAATTATTTGTATTAATTTTAGATATAAATAATAAATACCCATAGTGAGTGTCATTGATGGATTCTTCTCACAACCCTTGTATTCATGTAAATATAATGCTTAGGTTAGTATTTTGTTAATGTTAACTGTCTATGTATTTATCTCTCATCTCATGTACTCATTGTGCCTCATAGGTATAGATTGTATATTTCAAATAAAGAAAAAAAAAAAATTAAATATTGACATCATGGACTACTGGGATTACAGAGACAAAATTATAAAATGCATATTATATATATAGTTAACTCATAAACTGTACATATTACAAAAAAAAAATCTTTGAATTTATTTTTCTAATTTATAAGTAAGTAACTAAAACTTTAGACTTATATCAAATTTCAGGTATCGTTAATATTGCTTTTTAGTAGGTCTATTAATAATTAAACTTCTGAAACTATTACCTATTTTAATGATACTATAAATTCCATGAACATAATATCCATTTTAGTTTTGGGAATGTGCGTGCATATACTTTACACGATAAAAAATATTATTTCAACAGTATTTTTTATATCCATATAACTATATAAGTAATTGTGGAGTTAATCAATGGTTGACATTTAGTCACAATAGTATATCCAATGGTGTTTATAAGTTGACAATAGTACAAAATTGATTTGTGAAATTGGTTCATTTTATTTCCTTATAAATAAAAACATTAATAATATAACAACAATACTATGTGACAGTAAATAAAGTACATTCTCGAGGGTTAGGATCCAATCATAATCCGTTCATTATTTCGAGCTTTGGTCGTATCACTAAAAACAGTTTCCTTCCTACACGAATGTCTTTCTTCAACATAATACTATCCACAACAAATATATTTTTATTGCAAAGCTACTAAAATAAAATAAATGCGCATATAACAATGTGCTTATTCAAAACTTATTTCACTACGACAACCGGATACCAATATGAAACTATATTGTGCGAAGTTAAGTTTAAATAAGAAACTTCTCGAATATATCATAAAAAAATTATTTTGAATATAAATCGATCCAATACATGTCTAGCATATACATCAAAATTGAGTTTTCTACAAAACTATATACATACATATATTATATTTGTTTTAAAATACAAGCTTACTGGACTGGCATCCAATAATGAATATTAAATATGATCAAATATAGTTTAACATTTTATAAAATGTTTAATATATTCTTAAGTAAATATTTTGAAAGAAAAAAAATGTTTGAGAGATGTAAAGGATGAGACTAAAAACTAATATTATTAATATTATATTTAATATTTATAAAACTTAAAGTTATAAAAATGTAAATGTTTATTTATCTTCTGAAAAAAGCTTATTTTCGATGTACATCACAAAAAAAAAAATTCCATTTAAATTACTTAATATAATTTCTCTTTTATACATTAATTCATTAATATATATTTTTTATTAGCGTAGTTTAGGGTGTTAATATACTCGTATTTCTATAGCATGTTCTTATTTTCCATTAACAATACTGTTTACTACTTTTGTTTTTCTTTATAATAATAAATTAAAATTTTAATTATGAAAAATAAAAATAAAAGACTGTCATAGCAATATTATATGTTATCATAATATTAATTAAATTATACTATCAGTGTTATATATTTTTAATTTAACGCCATAATTTATTTATTTAACTTCAGTGGTGGTATAGCTAGAAATATAATACGGTTCTGAGAAGATTTCTTAAGAAATACCCACGACTTATCCATTGGGATTAAATTAGAAAAATAATGTTTAATTAAAGCTGAAAATCGCGACCGAATGCTTAAAATTAAACATGCACGATTTGGAGCCACCGAACGATCGTGTCATTTACGTGTATGAATACAACCCTTATAAACCCATTTAAAACGTTTAATTTCGAGCGATTAATCGGGACATTCTAAAAGAGCGGCCTCGTGCGTTTGAATTGACTGGTGTGTAATCCACTTTATACCACCTACATATTATAAGTATAAAAGTATATAACTAAAAGGCTAAAACTGAACACCAAATTTATTATAATATGCTGGATTCAGTGACTTAACATAATATCCACGATTGAATCGTAAGACGTACAGCATTATTTAAAATTTGACGTGCCTATTACAATTTTAAAAATTGTTCAAAGTTAGGTGATATGTTCTTCAATTACATTACTATATTATGACGTATAATTAAGGGATATGTAAGATAATTAAATAAATGCAAAATTAATTTACATATTATTTTATTTTTATTTAAGTATTTATTTCGTATTTTATTTTTCACAAAAAAATATAAAATAAAAATACTTTGTTATTGCCTAAATAAATTAGTATAGTAAATATTGAAACAAAAGTTAAAATAATAGAAACAGGTATTTGTCTAGGAAAATTCATCCATTCAAATAACTATTTTTGTTGCAATTCATATTTGGATAATTCCAATACGAGTAACAACGGATATGCAACTCATATAACACCGCGATCACAGTAAAACTTATTTTAATTGAATGCCTCCTCATAAAAGACGACAGACATAAGCTGATTCTCCCCAACAATCTGTGTGAAATACTTGCACCAAACGAAGAGAAAACATCGTCACTTTTAGAATTTCTCAAAGAGACCAACCTTCTGCATGAAGTATAATAACATTAGCAAAACTTAGAACATCACACAAAATGTTAACATATTTCTCTTAAAACTTATTATATTAATTTTTCACCTATTTATAATTTATTATTTTGTAAAAATTAAATAAACAAAAATATGTATTTTGAAACGCCAATAACCTCGGTAGTTGAGGCGTATTTTTTAAATTAAAAAAAAAAATCGGGTTAGTGGATGTAGCTCTGCTGTACATTAGGTGGTGGGGTGGACCTCTGACTAGGGTAGATTAGATTTGAATGCAATGATAGGTATCATTGTATACGAAAAACGATTATTAACGGAGATGATTTGTCAATCTAGGATACCTATATTATATTTAAATATTAATCAATTTTTCCAAAAACGTTGCATGTAGTTATCATAATTCATAATACCTTATATTATCATAGACATACATATACCTGGTTTGAGGATAAATCGTTATCGTTACGCGATTTCATAAAAATTTAAAACTCAAACGCTCAAAACATATTTCCTATAATGACGCTTTAAATTTCCCTTATAGCTATTTAAAGAAAAACTTATGGAAAACTTAGTGTTGAATTTTTTAACCTTAGATATAAATACGAACAATTTTATGAATTTTGAACTACAAAATAATTTGCAAATATTCATGGTTTTGACGAAATTTTTTGTCAATATTTGAACTTCAAATGCTAATAAAAAACAAATTGTGCCTATTTATTCTTATAATTTTTTAATTACTATAAGAATAACTTATGAGGAACTTTGTATTAAATTTTCAAGTATTTTGATAGGACCAAAAAATTTTAACGACACTTCAAAAAAAAATTTTCAGAAAAATTGAAAATTTGAGTTGTCTAAAAATATCTAAAAAAAAGTCAAAATGTTTTGAAAATTAAGTAATGTGAAGGAAATTCCAATCTAAATAACTGGTGAAATTTTCAAGTATCTACGACTTATACTTTTTGAATAATAACAAATATTTAAAATCGTTTCAGGATAAATCGTTAACGTTACGCTATTTCGTAAAAATTTAAAATTCAAACGCACTTAAAATTTTTCCTATAATGATGCTTCGAGTTTTCTCTATAGCTACTTTAAGGAAAGATTAGGGAAAACTTAGTGTTGTATTTTTAATCCTTATAGTTATAAACAAAAACAATTTTATGATTTTTCAACTTCAAAATTACTTGCAAATTTTCGCGTTTTTGACAAATTTCGTAAAAAATTGAGCTATAAACGCTTATAAAAAATAATTATGACTAACGATTTTTAACTTTTTTTTTTAGCTGCAATAAGAACAACTCATAAGGAACCTTGTATTAAATTTTCAAGTTTTTTTGGTCGGCCAATATTTTTACCGGCACTTCAAAAAAAATTCTCATAAAAATCGTAAATTTCAGTTGTCTATAAATAACTCAAAAATGCCAAAAAAATTTGAAAATTAAACTGCATATAGATAACACTAACATAAACATTTGGTGAAATGTCAAGTATTTACAGTGATTAGTTTTTGAATTAGAACCATATAAATAAATCGATTTGGTCGAAAACTTGTTTTGCGTAAAAATTCCCGTTTTTCTGTCATTTTTTTTTTCTCGATTTTTTGAAAACTGTTAGAAAATGTTTACTTTTGACTGTATAATGCACCAAGGATATTCATTTTTCCATCGGAAACCACCCCCGAAGTTTGAAATTGAAGCATTATTTAGACTAGTTATGCTGTAGGTACACAGACACACACACACACACACACACAAAAAAAAACACACATCATTGTAAAATCAATACATTCATCACTTCGTTCAGATTCTAAAATTCCAATGCAGAAATACTCAATAGCATGCAATACAGTAAATAATAATATATCAGTCATATACATACCATATATAACAATATAATAAATATCATTATAGAGTAAATAAAATTGTATATTAAATATGTATAACCTATGATAAATTGTATTTCTAGAATCTAGAGGAAAGATAAATATCGAGTTGTTGGCTGAAAGTTATTATTACATATAAAATATATTAACATTATTATAAATATAAATATTATCATAAGACTGAAAATCCGATGAAGACGTCATATATTTAACACACAATACAAAAACAGTTTTTCGAAATGCGTGTACTAACAATGAATGTCTGAAACTTTGTAAGCGTTTACAAAGGGATTTCTAAGATTCGTATCAGCCTTGTATATTATTATTGTTATTATTATCAATATCGTCGTCGTTGTGCTGCTGATGATGCACCTGTACGGCAGCCGTCACATGATTTTAATGCAAAGCGCATATTATTATAATATTCATTGGTTTTCTCGTCATATACGGTCGGCTCAACAGACTTATGGCAGTTCAAATATGACGTGCTTAATACACAACGTATAGTGAGTATAAGATGATATTTTTTCCGGATAACGCGAACAAGGATTTATATAATCTTTTTAATTGTGATGATGGAAATATGATTGCATTAATATCGGTTTGAAGATAAACGTAAATAAAAGTGATTGTTAAAAAAGTAGCCACGGATGATGAGACAATTTCTGGTACAAAAATATTACCTAACTACTTTTCATAACACACCTAAAGTACAAGGAGAACGTGTGTATAATAATATCATAGACATATAAAAATATTTTTATATGTCTATGGTGTACACTAATATAATATACTTTTAGATCTGCCATTACCTGCATATTCGCAACTAACTGTGAACTATATATTATATTTATTATATACTATATAGGTAGATACAGCGTAGTGTTCGCTCACGGCAACAAATACGTACACGACCACACGACGTATAACCAAGTTTCGTATACAAAATATGCATGCCCAAAATGCATTCCACGAGGCTTTCGGTGTTAAACACAATATTTTACCACAATATAGTTGTTTATTAGTTATAGTCGGGGTCAACCCATGTGGATTACTCGGCCCGGTTAGGAAATAGTAAAAATTAGTGTTTTTAGATAAAAATATATAATGAAATAATATAATAATATAATATAATTGTATTAAACTATTAACACATAATATAATGATCATACAATATGCATGTGTATAGTGTTTAATAATATTTATATTTATATCTTATTTTTTTTTTTTTAATTTCACATTTAAATGATTCCGATGATGAAAATAATTTTATTCAAGGATAACTTTTAAAACTATTTATTATTTATATAATTTTAAGGGTAACTATGGCTATAAAGGCACATCGTATAATTTTATACATAAATATGGTAACTTGATTATGTTCTGAGTTCTAGTAAAATATATTGGAAATAATATATTTACCGATACACAAACGTAAAGACATAAATGACTTGTATGAAATTACATAAAGCGGTAGCAATTAGTGGTTAATGGTCGAGTACTTGTGATAGTTCTGTTTTTAGTTTGTGTAAGTATTTTTTATTCAGAAGCGAAATAATCAAAATTATAATGAATGGCACAATAAATAACACCCCGAGGTCACCAAATGCGTAAACCAAAATCGTTTTAATTAATATCGTTAACACAATATTATTTGTTTGAGGTATTCATTTTTGTTAATTTAATTGCTTTATCGTTTTTTTCCAATGCTCATGACAGTCTGATGTTTTTTTTAAATTTTACTGTGAACACTAATTTTCGAGTAACATCATGAGTTCTCAAAAAAGTCAAATATTTGAAATCCAATCTATTCACAATATTTTTAAAAAGATACATTTTCTATTTACGTGATGATTTTTTTAAGTGCGAGTTTAGCAACCTATAAAATATGTCAAATTAAATTGAGGAATTATTAGCAACAAACGTGGTTTTAACGTAACTCAGTTCAAAGTCGTTTTTAAATACAATTATCAAACGGTTTATCGTAATTTTAAGGCATAAAAAATACCTAATATAGTGTACTACCGCAGCAGTTTAATACATTATCATTAGGTCGTGTCGGTTAGACGAGTGAACCTGACCAAGAACCTGGCAATATCTGTATCCTGTATGGGATTTTCTGTAGTTTTTTTTATTTAAGCATAATGGTCTAGAACTGCACAAATTCTATTGCATTGTAAATTGGTGAAAGGGATGATATATGACGTGTTTCATTACACGTGCACTACTACACGGCCTGTAATTAATTACATCAAATTAATATTATAGACATACTATATTATAGATACACCATAATCATCCAGTAACATAATAGTAGAATTTTCAATGAATAAATTATAATGCTATTTTCAATAATCCTAACTAATAATTATTTTTTAACACCAAAATAATTATTGTTTTAGAGCAATGTTTATCTTGATTGGCAGTAACTGTTACTAATTAATATCCGTGTAGTGCTAAATTCTAATTGCTTATGTCGTAAAACTTAATCTATTTATTTAAAATCCTGTCAGCTTATATGACCTTAAATGTATATTTTATTGTACTGTGACTGGTAATGGGCATAACTATTGAATAAATAAAATATAAGCAAATAATATATGTATTTTTTTTTAGGAAAATTATTTGTGATAAATCCATGTGATATAGTATTAAATGATTAACTGGGAAATTCGTGTAATAATAGGGCTTAATGTTTTAAAAATAAGCTTATCGATTAGACTTACATTTAAAAAAAAATATGAATTTTATTTTATTATAATCGTTATTATTTTTATTAATAAGAATTTTAAATCCATACAATAAAATCAAAACATATTTTATATAGGTAGGTAATTTATTACAGGATTTCCTTGATTAAGAAACACATAGGTAGCTTGAAATTTATAAGTTTAAAATAAAAGAGTTAAATCCAAATATATCATTGAATTACTTTTTTTTTTATTATGTGACTAGAACTTTCAGGACTTTCAGGAAGTTAAGTGATATGTAACTATATACTCAAATCAAATACCTATAAAAATATTATTCTAAAATGTAGCAATAATTCTCGATAAGCTTTGATTAATAGGTATATCTACTAGATGTCTAGATAAATAAAATCATAGCACTAAAACAGATGTTCCTTATGCAAATCCACACATTTTAACAGATTTTCGTCAATAGATTCAGCAATATCCGTTTGTCCAAGACTTCTTTTTATTATTTAATTTTGATTTTAAATACCTACATAAATGTATAATATAATTTACTCAAGAAAAAATATTTGTTTTTAATTATTTCAATTGATTCAAAGAAAATTGTAATTATTATTATGATTGAATTTAACTTTAGAACCTGTATTTTATATTTAACCAAAACAACCTATGTAAATAACTTTGCAGTTTAGATATGTATATGTAATGTATAGTATATGTATGAGTTTAAGGAGGGAGCTTTGAATTTGTCACGAGCAACGCCGCGCTAGATTAACCAGGTAGTGACTTATATTGTTTACTTCTTATATATTACCTATTTTTGTTTCATTGGGCATACTGTTATAAAAAACATATTAATATATATATATATATTTGGCTATTGAAACTTAACTAATTATATAGACAACTTTGACAATTAGAGTTCATTCAAGCTGTGACCTGCTATTAATTATTATTAACTACAAGTACTAAATATAAAGAACAGGTATTACCTTTAGGCTATTATATTATATTCACGATGCTCTATGCATACGAATTTATTATATTTATTTATGTTTTGCATAAATCATAAATGAACTCATGATACTTTATATGTATAATGTGATCGAATAATGGTAATAATTATTAATGTATTGAAGATATGCCGACCGAAAATGAACCAACATTAAAACTAATTACAGTTTTGTGTATATACCTATGTATTATACGTGTATGTGATGAATGGAATATGATGCCGGTGGTGTATAGTATGGGTCAGTCTGTGACAAATTAAGATAGGTAGTCCGTATCTTCCGTTCATAGTATAAGCGGATCGAAAGTGATGGTGCAGAGTACAATAATGTTATAATTTATAATTAAAAACACTGCATTGAAAAAATATTTTGATGATAAAATTAAAAAGTTATAAATATTTATTATGTATCGGAAAAACGCTACATGATTGCCATGGAGTTTGTAAAACTAAATACCTATGTATAATATATATTTTTTACGTATGATGATTTAAAAATTTTAGTTATATTTAAAATAAATTATACCAATAAAACAATAAAATAATAATCATTATAAAATGATGCTTACCTAATGGAATATGTATTGTTATTAATTAAATACCTAACAATAATAAATAATGTTAAATAATATTATACATATTTGTAGGTAAATTCTGGAAATGGATTTAGGAAATACGTGTAGGTATATATGATATATAATATATTCTTGCATATCAAAATTACTGGATCTGATTCTGTTTTAGAATTGGTAGGTCAAGCAGAAAAAACCAATTTCATTCTGGTAGGCTGTAGCAACAAACAATATTTCAGTGGTATGTAGGTGTTAGCTGATATCGCTGTAAAACTGAATACAAGACGAACAGGTGTACTTGCAGATCATTCAGAATTACATATTTTAATATTTATATGTTTTGGAAGTTAAAAATATGAAAAGAAAAACAAGAACAACAATACTTTGTAGTATATGTACCTTAACTATGTTATACAATAATACATGCTTTATGTTTATTATATGTATTATTATTGATTGTTATATAAATTACAAATATTAATAATTTCAATAATTTTAATAATCATAATAAAATAATAATCTATAGATACTAAAATGATCAGGATTAAGTGCCTGATATCGTTGGAAAATAATCATAAATTTATGAGGAATAGCCAATGCTATAATAATTATGTAAATAAAACCTAGCTGTAAACATTTTTCCTGAAAACCCCATTGAAAGTTTCCCTTATAAGTGGCTTTATTTGGATTTACATCATGTAACCTAAAGTCAACATTATACTCGAATCACATACGTGTGTCGTATTTTTTTATGTTGCATGGTTTTTGGATATTTTTTGAAAAGTAATAATACTAAAATAAGCCAATATAGTATTGATTTCCTAACTGTCAACGTATCCGGTAACATAAATTCATATATATATCTACATTTTAAGTACTAAATAATGTATCCAGTATAGGCAAATTACAGAACAAGCCATGTCAAGGATTACAGCATAAATCACTTAACATGCTTACGATTTTATGGTGCACAGATGGGATATCTAATGGAGTTTCTTGTTTCTAATTCACCGTGATAGATTTCGTTTATAATTTAGGAGAATAATATTTAATTGGTCTTCTGGTATGAATATACATTTTAACATTACAAAAAATATATTATTATGGTCCTAGGTACATAACCTATGTATTTGTTGATTTGTATTTTTTTTTTTTTGATTATATAATCATGTATCGTTTTAATATGATTATCTTTTTATGGATATCGCGTTAAATAATTCTATGTTTTTAATGCATATGCTAATAATGTATTTGGTATTATTTGTTGGTGTCTATGATAATAACTACCACAAGACAAAAACTATAATTGTTAAGGGTTGTATTAACGAGCTGATGTAAATACATTGGTAATATTATAATGGATCGTTTATTTTTATTTTTTATTTAATTATTTAATTATAACTCAATCCATAATAGCATATTCTTTAAAAATATCTCTATATATATATTTTTTTTAAATAATATTGTCTATATTTTGCTTTACAATTTCAAATATTAATGCTTTGTATAGTTTATATTGATTGTATTAAAATACATTTATTTTTAATTCCATTTATAAATATATTCTACTGCTGAATTGACTTATTCCTATTGAAATTCGATTATGGACTGTATAATACATAAAATACTTTCTTTGATGAAAATTGTGTGAAAATGTTTGTATATATGTATATAAATAACAATTTATATTACATGTAAAAAAAAAAAAACAGCTATAATTGGAAATTCCACCAAGTATATATTCTGAGTACGAAATGTTGGTACATTTGTTTAATTATTCAAATTTTGTTCAAATTTGACTGTGTTTCTTAACACAGTAGTTCCCAATTTTTTTTCCGTGACGCCTTTTTTTGAACCAAATATAAATATGGTGTCCTGGTGTGAATAAAAATGAGAGACAGGACAAAAAAAACACATTAATAATGAACTTTTGGAAAAAAAATGCTATACATTTTAAATTATTTATTATGAGTCGTAGACCACCATACCTTTAGAAAGTACTCGCGGTGTGCATAGTTTGTCTTAACATTATGTTTTTTTGATTTTTTTTTATTAGACTCATTGCCAACGATGTGTTAAAAGATTCAACTTTCAATATTTTACATCTTTATCTGTTAAAACAAGTCATTATATATTGTTATATACCAATGCAATTGATACTTTTAACTTAAACACTTAAGGTTATAACACTATAAGACATTAGTACTGATTTGTTAACATTTTTATAGAGATGTTCTATGGTACAATTTTTTAGATAAAATCATAGGCCTATTATCAAAACTAAATTTTATAAACCTTAACTTCAATATGAACTTACTGTAGGTAGGTACATACTGAAAATATATGGATACAAAATATCGTATTTTACCTTATTACGAGATTTTGTAATGTTTTGTTTGGGTAATATTAAGTCAGAGGACATTAAAAAATAAAAAATGAATATTAAACATAATTATTTTTAATAATTGAGAAACATCAATTTTTGCAAGTTCGATTTATATACATCGTCATATACAGTGCACATTGCGTCTTTAGATTTTTTTTATGTACCTATGTAATATACTGGCATTCATTTGCGTTCCTTCATATAGCCGTAAAGATGATAATATAGAGGTATTATATCTTTATATAAGTATATAAAAAATGTACCTTTATTTGTTTTGTAATAACGTTTGTTCAATAATATGTATGATGTATCTATATTGTACACTATACTGATATATTTATAAATTGAATTATGATGAAATATTGCACAAATTTATCGTATATCAAATATAACTATTTGGTACAAATGGTACAATATGCATATGTAGTTTACTGATCCATTTTATTTAATATCTAAGCTGTATAATGCTAACTAATTACATTATTGTTAAATTAAAATATAATATTGATAAACCATTCATTTTAGAACAATATAGTAAGTTCATAATTTCAAATCATTTAGAAAATATTTATTTTAAAGCGATGTTTTTTTGACTTACTTATTTAATTATTAAACTATGTAACAAAACTAGTAATCAGTTCAATTTGTAAAATTAGAATATTAGGTATAGTATCTAGGTGAATGTGCCTTTTAAGTTCAAACTGACTAAAAGTATTTCATGCAATAGATATTATACATCTGGTTTATAATGTTTATATATAAAAATAAATAAATAAATCCACTAACTTTTATTGCTTGAATTATTTTTTTCAATTCACAAATAATATTATTATTACAAATAATAAATTGTACCTACCTACATTAATTATTGAACGACTCAATTACTGTGACAATATTATATTCATTATTTAATAAATTATCTATATTTTATAAGTTCTTATGAAATAAACATATTATTGTATTTAAATTGCATGATATGCAAATGTATTACAGCTTAAGTGATTAATGATGTATAATACTGCTGCAGCTATAGCAGTATTGTGATTGTATACAATATGTATACGCATATATATGTGAGGAATAACTGCCAACAAGATACACATATTAGGTATGCTTTTCGTTTTAATACTTTTATAAATTTGAAACACGTCCTTATAAATATATATATTTATATAAACTACTTCACAATGTACGTACAATGTAAATAGAACAGTAAATTTTTCAAATGCACTAAGTAAAATAGATGTACCAAGGGATTTATGTTAGTTTAAAATTAGACCACTGAGAGCAATTTTCTGGGAATATTTTTTACCCATCTGTTTTGATAAATGTTTCTATAACACATTTCATTTATACACTGCTCTAAATCAAAAGAAAATCTTTTACATGCTTTAAATAGTATTTGTTTTTCCAGCCGAGAACACAATATGTTTTATTTGGTTGGAAAGTTTTTCACGCATATATCGAATTTGTTTTTACATTACCATTGTCACATCGTTAACAAACTTACCCTAATCTTTTACGCACGCAATGCAACGCAACGCGAAAAAAACCTGTAATTATTATTATTAATATTATTTTTAATAAGAGGATAGAGTCATAGAGAAATATATTAAAAGCTGCCAAGATTTATAACGCCTAAGCTTTTGTGATAAATAAGATATCTACCATAATATATTTTATAAATTTTAGGAAATATCTGGATAAAGACTGAATTAAAGTTGTTGTAAATGTAAAACTAATAAATAATACTCATTTAGGGGTATTTAAATATAATTCAGATTCGTGACGTAAAGTTAACTTAAATATAAAAACATTATTATTTATTATATTCATTTTATACAAAATTATTACTAAATATATAATATTGAAGTCTTATTATATATATATATATATATATATATATATTTTATTGGTCTTTAGTCTGTCAACTATGGCCGTTAGCTATTGTAAAGGGGAGGTTGGTTTGAACTCGTGTATGCGTGGAAAAGATTTGTCACTAAGAAACCGGGTGGTTACCCATCCTGGAAATACTAGCCATACCGGTGCTTGTACTCTGAATACATTTATGACTATAACTAGACAATGCGCCACATAAAGTATTAATTATCTTTTTGTTCCTGTTGTAAAATAAAAAATCGTTACAATAAATACCAACACGTCTTAAACTACCTATATAACACTATAAAAGCATGATATATCAATCAATATCCACGAAATTAAGGAAGTATAATTACTTATAAATTTTTTTTCAAACTTACATTTTACATTTTAACAACTTAAATTTGATTTTCTAAATATTTAACTGCTCTAAACATTTATTATTTCATTTTTAATTAAATAACTTATTTGACATTAATACTATACATTGGTTTCTTATTTATGTTTACTGCTTACAATAAATTATGAATTTATTACATTAACTACTTTACATAAGAATTGTTTAACTTTTTGAGCTAATGAATTCTCATCGTAATTTATGTTTAGACTTTCTATTATACAAGCATACCTGTTCACAATTTGAAAAAATAGTGAATTAAAAACCAATATTTTATCAAAATATTTAACCATAAATTCAATCATTCTAATAATTATAAATTATTTATGATTTATAAAATGAAATATAAATTTTCCTAAATTTAATTTGATGGTATTTAATATTTGTTTGTAAAGAAACCACTGTTTCTCAGTCAATGAGTGTTCATTTTGCTTAACAATCTTCTGTAAAACATTCAAATCATATCTTGTTTCTTTTAAATATTCTCTATTTTCTAACAGTCCACAAGATTTTGTAGGAGTTGGTGAACCATATTCTTTTAAGCTCATTCCACCTAGATTCAAAACAAAATCTTCAATTAATACCAAACATACAAATTTATTATTTATCCACACATAATACGAAGCAACTTGTGGATAGACCAATGTTCTTGCAAAATCATCGGTTTGACATATCAGAAAAAAGCCTGAAGAGCAATTGTAGGTGGATTTTCTATTCTTTTTGTGACATTATCTGCTGTAAATTAAACACGTTGTCTGTTTTCTAGGTGAACATCAAGATAGTAATAGCTGGATAACTGTCGTGTATATGAAAACCTAACATTTTCCAAGCTGCTTTGGAACTACTGATATACCTACCACTTTCCCATATTTTTATTTCATCTGTATTTTCAGTTTTTCCTAAGTCAAACACTGCGTGATCGCTACTTTTGTGACATATTTGCATACATATTTTATTAACTTTTTCGAACTGGTTATCTCAACATTTATATGAACAATAAAATTACGCAACAAAACTGGGTTGTATGGAACAACCCACCTATTATCCAAGTCAATCGACTTAATACTCACTTTGAAACCTCCATCATTTGTAGATCGCCTTCTATATTTTAGATAGCCATCTTCTCCTCTTTGAGTTTCTTTAACGAGGGTAACTGGATAACGTTTGCTGAAAACACCTATTCTTTCATGCTAGGAGAATTTCTGTTCAAATTTCCACATGGTCCATGTATCATGTTAGCCTTTAGTATCTCGTACAATAAAGAATCTATAACTGGATTCGGAATCTCAGCTCACACGATTTTATCTATCATATTTGACGATATTCGACTCTCCAATCATAGCAATATATGTACGTGAGGTAGGCCTCGCTTCTGCCATTCAATGGAATATATATTATGGCACCTCAATTTCTCAAACAAATCACCTTTTTTCAACAAATTCAATAATTTCTTAACTTTTAAATTCAAAACTCTTTGAATGATGTCTGGGCGATGATAATGTTTTTGTCCTGGTAGAGATGCTTCTTGGATTTCTTGCCATTTTGAATTACACGTAAAAGTTATGAATAAATCTGAGCTGCCATAGTATCGAACATTATGTCAGTGCATTGGGATCGTTCATGCATATATCATGGACCTCCTATAAAAGATGATGGCAACACAACTAATGTTCCAAGTTGATCTGCTTCAACATCCATATTTGTAAATAATTTGGGTTTTCCTGAGTGTTTTGAATCAAACTGCCATAGTGCCATACAAATGGTATACTTGGCCTTGAACTTTAAAAAATAGCATAAGACCTTCTTCAACAACTTGTTTAGCACCAAACGATGTCGTTTGAAAACAACCATTACATTTCTTTGTACGATTAATGAGTAGACTGCGCAACGGTTCTGGTGGCTGTAGAAAGATATCGAGTTTTGTTCTACCTAAATTACAGCACATGCCAGGTGTTTTGCCTTTCTATTGAGAGCGTTGCAAAAATTACAATTTTGGTTCATAGTGCCAATGTAATTTTTATAATCAATTGTGGGATCATATACAAGACCAGTTAATTTAATAATTTTCCATTTGCGCAATGGATTTTCAGACCGAAAAATGGTTTTCTCATCTTTTGTTTAGCTTCCTTAACTTGGTTGCTTCGAGGTCTATCTGTACATCTAGCACGACAACGCTTCTTACTTTGAATAATTAAATTGTCTGTAACACTAATATTATTAAAAATAGACAAATTGCTTTCTGAAGTAAAAATTACATTTTCTGTAAAATTATAAATATTATAAATAGATAAATAAACATAAAAGTGCCTACTATTCATATTTCCGGTTAGACGCAATCTTTTTACTGGGAATGTATCTACATCAAATTTGGCATAAAGATTATCATTATAATAAATTTCAATATGCGAAAATATTGACATCTGCAAACAATTCACAATAACTACTGTAGACAGTAAGATTTTCCATAATCACGAACATAATCCTCAGCAGTGGAAAAGTTATCACCATATGAATTGTAAGACATATTAACAAAGGTATTCCAATTATCAGAGACATACGCAACAAATGTATTCCGGATCTCCTGGCATCTTTCTCGAGTCTTATATAAATGAAAGGAAATTGAACGGAAAAGGCAGGCACCATCACCGATAATTGGTGTAACTATTTGAGATGTCAACATTCCATTCATAGTAATTTCTTCAAAAGATGAAATTTTTTATAAATGAAAGTGAAAAAAATAACTGAATAATAAATAATATCTTATGCCCGTATTATATTGCCAATGAAAACCTCTAATATATAATAATAATAATAATATTAATTTAATAATATAAATAAATAAATATAATATTAATAATATTAGACACTGCTTGATAAATGGCGCCACTGTTGTATACTTACAACCACTTAACCTTTAAGGGTTAAATTTCCGAAAATTCTTTCTTAAAGCAACGTGAAATTATAATAATAATCCATCCTGAAAATTTCAAGCAGATCTGCTCTGTGGTTTGGACTCTACGGTCATCCCTCCGGAGGAAAAATTCCTTTATATATATATTATAGTAGATTATTATTTATTGTATATATGTGGTTGTCATATGAAGGGACAAAAAGATTAGCGCGGTTGTCATATGAAGGGACAAAAAGATTAGCGCATACAACAATTATTTAACAATTCTTAAAAGTTTTATTTTTAATCTTAGTAAATTAGATAATGAATCAATGTTCGGAGTGTATAAAAAATGATAACAACAATGAAATTAGAAAGGAATAAGTTCCAATTTACTTGCAAGATAGCCAAGATATCCAATTTATTGTTAGATATTTATTTATATTTGTTTCGCCATATTAAATACATTTTGAAGTTCAGTATATAATTGTTAAATGTTTAACATTAGTCTCGTGTACCCATAAAGTATATATTCTTCATTATATTATACGATTGAAAATATTATTTCGATTTTATAGATACCAGTATGATACGAATTTGCAACTCGTTAGTTTATTATTAGAATATTTTTAATTTGTCTTAGTGCCTACTATTTTCAAGAAAATACTTATTATTAACTTTTATTTTATTATTTTTGAGTGAAATAAGTTTGAATGTTTGCCTTATTGTTCCAATTATTTTTTGCGCTAGAAATGCCCATTTTGTCGTAATTTAGAAGAAGTCGAACTTAAAATATTCAAGGTACTATAATTCAAATTTCTTAAATACATCTTCTGAACTTTCGACAAGCTAAACTAATACCTTAACCTTATACAAATTATTATTAATACTACTTTACCAAACTATATGGAATAACATGATATTGTAATTTATAAAACCTATGAAACCTCAAAACATGTATAAGATATTGCTTAAATTATAATCTGTAGGTTAATAGTAAATTAATTTATATTATTTTATAAAATTGTTAAAAATACGTCATACACACATGAGTTGTCTCTGTCTTTTTACACTCAGATAACATACCAAATCTACGAATAGGAATATTATTACAATTTATTATTGTATAGGCAGTTAATATTAGAGAAGATTTGCTTAAAATTGCATTTTTTTTAAATAATATAAATTTGAAAAAAAAATTAATTAATTAAATCGGTACTTAGAAATAATTTTAAAATGAAAATGTGATAACAAAACTCTTCACTTGAGTACTGCAGTTCAGCAGTTTATATTAAACATATCGTATAACAAATATCATATAATTTCATCATGCATCGAAATATTAGGAAATAAATAATATAGTTTTTTTTTTTTTTTTCTTTTATAATTAAAATAAGTACATGATATTAGGTTTAGAAGATATGAGTACTATAATGCTATGGTGACTTCAAAATCTTAGTAACATTAATATTAACCTATTAACAATTATAATCTGAAAAAACGGTTAAAGTACAATCAATAAAATTTCTAAGAGGTACCTACATTGCATATAATTTAGCAAAACATTTTTAAGAAATATTATCCTTAACATTTTTAAATATTTTAATATCTAATAAATAACTCATTTGAATTTTGAACATGATAGGTATTAGGTACATCAACATTTTCAAAAAATTATGTCCAAAATAATTTATTGTAAAAAGGCGGTTCTCGTTAATAAATACAGCGATAAATTCGTTCATATATTGATATTGATATTCTGATATTTGAATTAATTTAACAATAGTTGAAGTAATTTTGTTTGATTGATTCGAAAATGTTTCTATTTGTCAATGAAAATAACTTATATCTAAATCATAAAAATATAACAAATCAATTTTAAACTTCAATAACTTAAATTATTTGACTAGAAAAAAATAACAGGTACTTAGTAGTATGATTAAATCAAGATTTTCTAATAGGTATTATTTTTTTCAAAACTATTTTAAGTTCAAAATTTGTCTAAAGTCATCAACATCGTATAAAATTTGCATTCTGTATAACTAAGGATAAAAATTTAAATCAAGTTTTCTCATGTCAAGTTAACATAAGAAAAAAATTATCAAAAAGACATAATTAATATTTTTTTATAGCCTCTTATTTCTGTATTTGGACAAAATAATAATAGTTTCAATTATTTTATTATAAAAACATAATTTGATGGTACTTGAAACATTTTTTAAGAATAGAATAAATTTTACTTTACGCTTTGAAATTTTCAAAATATTTAGATCCTTTAAGCTATTACTTACTATTATTCACACTGTTCAACTATAAGGTGAGTATTGAATAAAAAATGAATAACAATATTACAATATAATGTAGAAATATACACTATTATAATAATTAAATATAAATTAGTATAATAAATGCAATGTTCTTGGAAAAATGATATTTAACCTACAGTAATACTAAAAATAAAATTAATTACATTAATAGTAATATCAAATGACATATCCATAAAATATAAGTCCTTGAATCTTGATATAGGCTAACAAAATATCATATCCGCTCAGAATATGGTTTTCCGTATTGAATGATAAATCATTGAATTTCATTTTAACACATCCATTAGGTATTGTGACCAACTCAATATCTACTGAAGGGCAAAGTGGCACCCAACTGTCCACCTTCTTAAAATCAATTTTGACATGGAATATAAAACATTCACACACCTCTACGGCTCTACACTTAATTTTATGTTTGTCCAAGTACACCAATCATGTCACACAAATAATGTTTCAATTGAAAATCAATTTTAATGTTCGCAAATTATACAGCTTTATATTTATAAACATTAATTGTTAATATACATTCTATATGCATATTATTTATATAATTTTTATATTCTTTTGTACCAACGTGATTTATATTGCATATTTTGTTATAATTTAAATTTATTGAAAAATGTAGTGTATTATATAACCCATGACTTGTGTATAAGGTAAATGTACACAATTAATACAATGAGATACTTGAAAGCCTTCAAAGTTTTAAGGTGGTAAGTTTTTATAATTAGATGTCGTAGATACTGTGTTATATATTCACATTTAGGCATGTTTTAAATTTAACAAGAAAGCGGGAAAAGAGCGATTAAGGTAAAACAAACTTCTGTATAATCTGTGTTCTTGAATAAATTGCAGTTAAAGCCTCAAACACTCAATCAATGGAAAAACTTAGAAGTTTGAACAGCATAAGCGATTAATTATTGTTTTTGTAATTTTACTCGCATTGTTATATTTAAATGATACAGTTTGTAAAAGTAACTTATTTATATTATTATTCTAAATTACAAAATACCTATTACAATTGATTGTAAATAATATATCATTTTATGCATTTTAAATTTAGAAATCTTGTACACATGGAAATTGGGTATTGTACTGAGAATTATTTTGGAATATTTATTAGTAAATATGCAATTTGTTTGGTTACATTGCGAAAAATAAATAAATAAAAGATTAGGTCATGAGATATACATTAATATATGATACGGTAACATAATATACGATTAAAATTAAATCTGTAAAAAAAGATTTATTGAACATTTTATATTGATTTGTTTTATTAAATTATTTTTAACTATTATTGAAGCTTTAACCATCGCTCGCTAATGCGTTTAACGAGTATGTGTAGTTATTGGCCGCGTGTAGAATACACATATGTGAAAGGATGCCCAATTAAGCGTTAAACCAGATGTTCCGGAACGGATAAACAGACGTTTACCGTTAGTATGATATAGACGTATAAATATTTATACAAACTGAAAAGTAGCCCTTAGTTCTCACGAGGGTTTCTTTCAACACATAGTTATAATTAACAAATTATCTGTCTTAACAGCGTAATAACAATTCATTTCAACACAATAAAAGCCACGAATGCTTCCATACTATTTTTAATGTTTGCTTTTAATACATAATATATTATCACTTAAATATTTTACTGCTAATAAATTATAGATTTGATTTTAGTTCATTCGTTTGTCCGTATACCGAACCATGTATTCGAATATTAATTAACGCTTCAATATTTACGATATCGTTTGATGTTCGTATTTTAATTTTGAATGGTTTTCTTTAATTCATTATTTCATTACCTTTAATTATTATTTTATTATTTTCAAATATTTAAGCATAACTACGACTATCGCTATATAGAAATGATAATGTCCATTGCAATCAAATATTAAACAGTAAGGTAGTGCAATACCGATACTTGAGAAACATTGAAATCTAAAATCTAAATAACAAAACTATGTATTCCCAATTCAAAACTTGCTTACTATCATATATGATTGTAATTTAAACAAATATCTACCTTTGTAAAGTTGCCTTATGTGTTGATATAAAGTTAACGGATGATATCACAAATTTAATATTTACACAGACCGTTCTCATCCCGGGGTCACTACAATAGACTGTGTATAGCTGTATGGTAGATACACTAATTTGACGATTCCATGAAATATTATTTGTTAACTGCCATAGTTCTGCGAGAAGTTTCATTCACGTGGTATCTTTATCTATACGTACCATAAATTGGATTACGAATATAATATGTATTTTAGGTACCTATTGCAGGTGTATTGTGTATACTATAATATTATGTATAGTGTATACGGTTAAAAAGTAGGTATTTAATGTATACGAAATGTTGCTGCAATTTTTAATTAAATCAATTTTTTGAAAATATTATTTTTATATAGGTAATGTTTTTAACAAAAACCAACATTTTGAAAAAAATTAGGTATATACAGGTGTCCCGCTATTTCCGATATAATACAGCAGCGTGTCCCGCAAGGATTTGCCCATTGTGATATCTCACGAAATAATGAATATATCAAAATTTTGGTTTTGTTATAAGACTCACAGGGATAAGAACTGCAATTATTTCATTTTTAAGTTATATTTAAATGTTTTGGTAAAAAATTAAAAACGTATTTTTTTATTTAATTATTTCAAAAAAATTTGACTATAGCCATTTTGTAGAGTTTATTTTTCTAAAAATATTGACGTTTCAAAATTTCATTTTCATTAATTTCATGATTTTTAATATTTTATTTCTAGTTTTGAACAAATAAAATATGATTAGGTATATAAACTAGGCACACTGGAAGTGTTAGACCGGCCGTACAATAATGCTCGCGGCGCGGCGTGTTACATGTTTGATAACACTACGGTGTTGAATAATTCGAAATTTTAAAACGTCAATATTTTCAGAAAAATAAACTCTAAAAAATGGCTATAGTTGATTTTTTGGAAATAAAAAAAAAAAAATTTATTTTTTAACTTTTTACCAAAACATTAAAATAAATTAAAATGTGAAATAATTGTTGTTATTGTTCTTGTGAGTCTAATTACAAAACCATAATTTATATATCTCTATTATTTCGGGAGATATCACAATGGGTAAATCCTCGCGGGACACCCTGTATACATAATATATAATATATTACAATATTTTCATCCATATATAACGTTTTAAACTAAAATTTTTTTTTTGACAACGAAGTACATTTCATAATCTAAAACAGTTTATTTTTTAAAGTACTTTAATTTAATACATAAAATCAAATTTCAAAAAAGGGGATTAGTTTTAAATTATATTTAATATTTAGATTAGCGGAGTTGTGGACCAAAAAATTGAGGACTGTCCATATGCTTCTCTACTCCGCTCATCTAACTTGTAAATATTTATAACATTATGGCTCAGATCCTTATGCAAAAAATATTATGGAATATAAATACAGGATCTTAAAAATATGCAAACAATATGCATCAAAAATGAGTTATTCAATCATATGTGATATTATGCATGTCAAGATATATAAATTCCTACCAGAGACTTATCTAACCAGATAAGTTATCTAGATAATTATTTAGTTATCTTTTATCTTATCTAGATAAATATTTGAATTTTATCTAAATAATTATCTAAGATAAAAAAATCATTCATCTAGATAAATTCATCTCTATACAAATAAATATAATACACATTTTGATAGTCAATTTATTTGTATGATAACTAGCCAATACTTTAAATTTGAATTGTCGAGTCATCTCAGTAAAAACAAAAAATATGTTCATAATAATGTTATTTATTATACAGGTATTATTTTTTATTATTGATATTTTCATTAGGGGCCCGATCAAATATACCTACATTACATTATTACGAATCGTGTAAAATTGTAGTTTTTTCTTGATTTTGATACTTAATTAAAAAATTTTTTTTTTCAGTTATACCTTAGTTATTTATTAATAATAATGTCTACTGTTAACATTAATTTACTCATATAGCCGATGTTTATATAATATTGAAGTACTAAGTAGTATCAAAGATGTACTCTTAAAACGCTTTGGATTTCAATGTGTTGAAAAAATTAAATTTATCTTTCTTGTTATCTAGATAATAATGTATTTATCTTTCATCTTTATCTAGATAAATTTAAATTGTGTTATCTTTTATCTTTATTTAGATACATTTTTGTCCTGTTATCTTTATCTTTATCTAGATAAAAAAGTACTTATCTAATCCCAACACTGATTCCTACATACAAGTATTCAGGAAATCATTTAATATTTTTGAAGATGCTCACAAACTGAAAAATATAACCATATTGTTTGTATGATGTAAAATAACAATTAAATAAAACTTTTCAAACCTTGAATTAAATTCAAATTATTTTATTTTTTATGCTTATAAAATTCCCGTATATCTAAAAATATGTAACTAATAATTAATAAACTAATACAAAAATATAGAAATATAGAAATTAATAAAGTATGCCTAAAGCAAACTAATTTTAGAACCTATGTATTAGGAAACGTTGATATATTAAATAAGAATTATTTTAGAGTAGAAAAATATGCATATGTACACAATTCCGGTCCCTACTTTTAACTAAGTAACTACTGATTCCAAATTCCAATTCCATGTATCAATGCCCTCCGAAAATAATCTATTTCAGAATATTAATTTGAACAGGTATGTTTTTATTTAAAAAAGTAAAAAAAAATTTAATGATATCATATTATGTGAAAACAATTTATTTTTAAAATAATGAATGTAGACATTTAAATGAATCACCTTGTACATATGTTACCGTAAATGCCCGATCACTAGGTAAACTTAGGTTTTACTTGTTAATGCTAGGTTTTACTGTCTGTACTCAGTAAATGCTGACATCCTTAATTTTATTCCGACTTTTACTAAACACGTTGTGTACATCCTAGGATATACAAATTGACTTAGTAAAAGCTGATCAATACACGACACATAACATTAAGCGATAAGCTGCATAAAAATTATAATTATATATTATTACAACAAACCACTGACAGTTATTTAAATTTTTATACAAAAAAAAAAAATGCATTTAAAATTCCATAATAGTACAACATGTGCAAATAAATAAAAATTTAAATAATTATTTTTAACTACCTACCAATTTTACTAATTTGTATGAATAAATAAATAATTATTCTGTTTTTAAATGCATTTTTATTTTGTATAACAATTTAAATAACTGTCAGTAGTTTGTTTTAATAATATATAATTATAATTTTACACAGCTTATCGCTAAAACGTTATGTGTCGTGTATTGATCAGCTTTTACTAAGTCAATTTGTATATCCTAGGATGTTCACAACGTGTTTAGTCAAAGTCCGAATAAAATTAAGAATGTCAGCATTTACTGAGTACAAACAGTAAAATTTAGCATTAACTAGTAAAACCTAGATTTACCTAGTGATCGGGCATTTATGGTAACACATACATTAATAACCACGGGGTTATACACCACATAGTATTATCTGATCCACAATTTAAACTTTAAACGTATATATATATGTATAAAATATATAATAGTATAATATTAACATATATCACACACGTATTTTAGTATATGTTAGCCGAGCGCTCCAATCAAAGTTTTACAACTACAGTGGACATTGCCAATATTGACAATCCTGATCTTACCGTCGTACTCATACCCATACCTGTATCACAATTAGTTTTACTCGAATTTGAGATATGTTGCACGTTATAGTTGAGACGAGTAACAAATACTCCCACTCGGAAAGAGTTTATCTGAGAGTGTTGTATTCATATGTAACGGACAATAAAAAAATATTACAACAGGCTGTTAGACTCATAGTTAGTATTTATGTGTTAAAAATAACATTATGATAATTTAGTATTACAATAAAAAAAAGTTATATCTAAACGTATCGCCTGTTAGAAAATATCATCAAGTCCCGCATAGCACATCAAACCAACAAGTATTTAACGCATAAGCGTTATCACCGAGAACTAATGACAATACGTCCTGGGTATATGCGCCAAGAGAAGGGATTGTATTTGATGCGATAATAATATTATGATGATGTGACCTTACGCGTATATTTTAACATTAGTTTATATAATAGGTGAGTTAAAAATGTAAACGAATAATATAACTACAAATTGTATATCAAATTTCATGACTAAATTGTTAGATCAATATAATTATTCATTTCGAAGAAAATATTTTTGCAGTCATATGTTTATCGAATCTAATAAATTTAAAAGTTTCTTAAAATCTTTAAATTTATTGAAATAGTTCAAGGCATCATGTTTTATTCAATAGAGTTATTACCTGAAGAATATAAGAAAATAAAAGCGTTCAACCAGGATTGAAAGTTAGTTTTTAATCCCTATAAAATATCAAAGTCCACAATTTTAAATATTTTTAAGTAGATCAATAAACGTCTAATGCCCCTTACATTTCATTCTTATTACCTTACATCCTATCTTGCATATTAACTATATAAAAATATATTCAGTTTGTATAGAATATTATGACATATTATTGTATTAGAGTAGGTACAAAAATATAAATTTTTATATTCCTGCTATTTAATCTTACAATAATTTCATAAATATGACACATATCAATGAACTAAATTTGTGTTTCAATAAAACATTAATTCATAAATCCGTTAGGATTTTTAACCACACGTTAAATCATATCTTTTTTTTTAAATATAAAAAATATAATATTTAATTTTAAAATTAAAGTGTTTCTGACAATAGGTCATCGAACTTATTGATATAATAAAACATTTTTAACATCACTAAGTTGTTAAGCGTAAATTAATTACAATATATATAGTGATAATTACAGTAAATTAAGTCATATCTAAATATTCTGATTATAATGTAATGTATTTGTATACCTAGGCATATCCGGTATAGGTAGGTAACAAAAGTAATTGTATGTTTATTTTTATCTGTTAAAACTAGAAATACCAACTATAATTTAATTAATAATGAATATAGTCATATATATGCATAAGCGTGCGTAGGTATTCTTGGCAGGGGAGGCAATACTTTAGCTAAGGAGGTCCAGACTCCAATCCCCCCACCCGATTTTCTCCAATTGGTAGGTATAATATTATATTTTGGTGTAGATGAAAATCTCGCAGGGGAGACAACCGCCTCCCCTGCCACCCCCGTGCGCACGCTTATGTATATATGTATATATATAGACTATAGAGGTAGGTATCACTAAAATAATACAATTATCAAAAATGACTTAGGTATTTTGATAACAAAAAATATATTTTAATTTAAACTTTATGATTTTGTAATTATACTACTATACCATGTAACAATAATAATAATAATAATACATTTACTTATGAAATAAAATGTTCATAGTAGATATATGTGTTGACGGGAATTCACAAAAATTAGCATTTATTTAAAAAAAAAATATATATACGATTAAAACATATTTTATAATGTTGTTTAAAATGTTTGGATAATTAAAAATAAATGACAACACGACGACAAGGTTTATATTATTATCTATTCAAAAATATATTGTTCTAGTAACAATGTTATAATGTCGAATGTCGAATTGAGTGATGCGAATAATTAATATTTTCATTATGTGTTCATTAAACATTAACTCGTGGGGTTCGTATAAATGTGAATAAAAAACAAGACTAAATAGAACTGTGTATAACAGACTGCCGTGACCGAAATGTACACAGATTAAACTTGAATCGTTTTCTCCCAACAGCCAAATGCAATAATTTTTATTCAACGTCGACGAATCCGCGATTTAGCCTCGACGCTCGAACACCACTGATTGCGCTAGGGTGAAGTGCATGCGTGGGTCTAGAAACGATTAAGGTTTTTTTTTTTTTTGTTACTACCGATGTGTATACATTCGCATTTCGCACATAATATGGCCGTGGTGCGTCTGACATGTCCGACTGACATGGTGATATTTCACAGTGTCGGGTGCAATAAATAAATGCCACTGAAAATCGAGTGAAGTGACTTCCGCGCGCCTACTCAGCGACCGTACAATATTATTATAGTCGTACAGAAAAGTGGACTGTATACAACCCGCATGATGGTTAGCTGAAACTCTTGCCAAACTCGCAGCCCTCATTCGGTAGCATTTCGTGTTCGTTCGACTGTTATAATAATAATCATATAGTTTATCTTCTTCCCGCGCCAATACCATAACAATAAATTCCATCATATCAAACGTCGGAACACAGAAAATAACGAATGTAAAGGAACATTTCTACTTTACCGGGCACCCTATTTTTTTGCAATTTTTTGGATGGACTTAGTCACTTAATAGTAGTAGTTTTTAAAGAAAAACGAAGATTTTACAATTGTAATATTTGCTATTAACATATTTTCTTTTTTTAAAACAGAGCTAACAGTTAAATAACAAACTTATCAAGTATAGTGGGCTAACCTAACCTAACCTAACCGGACCTCGAGTTAGATAGGGGCTTGGCCCCCAAACCCCCCTGGGATAAAATAGCTAACCTAACCGGGTAGTGGGGGTTTGGCGACCCCTACGGGGTCGCGGGGGGGAGAGCATCCCAGCCCTTCAGGTAGACGGGTAACCTAACTTAACCACCCTTATCCCTTAACTTAACCTAACCGGTCGCCAGATTCAACCGTCTGTTAAAGTAACATATTAATAGTATTATTATATAGTGGCTACCTCCGCATTGCATTAAAGTATATAGTAGATATTCCGCGCATACGTAAAATCGCAAAGTTTGGAAGAATAAAACTTCTCGTTGAAATACATATGTTTCAATTTTTCAAAAAAAATCGCTTGCAAAATGCATTTCGCATAAACCGGAAGTCCAAGCTTGGTCACTCGTTCGCTCGGGAATTTAAATCAAAAATATTCCTCGATTTGCTGTGAAATACCACCTCAAGTAGATTACAATTTTATAAACTTATCAACTATTGGTTGAGTCCCGTGATAAGAAACCACCTAATCACACTGTTATAACTTATAACTAATGATTAGGTACTATTGATACAATGAAAAAAAGTGCAAAATTTTTCCCCCGATATTTAGGTTTCAACTCCGGTCATTTACCATGAATAAGTCATCATAATACCACTGGGTCACGATGGTTCATTCGACTCCAGTGAATTTTCTAAGTTATTTAAAACATAATATACTTAACTTTGAAGTTTTATAACTTCGAAACTATGTCCAAACCCCAAATTCTGACTTCACCATCGTTTTCAGCGTACTTAACTACATATAGGTTTCAAAAAAAAAAAATCCAAAAAAAAGGGTACCCAGTAAAGTAGAAATATAGGTACCAATATTTATTGTTAATTGTTAATACCGTTTTATTTTGGCTGAACAACCAAACTGTTTGCAATAATAATTGTTAGATTTTTCTCAAATTGGTAAAGTACTTAATTCAGATTTCAAAATATTTACATTACAAAACATTACTTACCTAATGATTTCCTCGAATTAAACATCAAAATATTTTCTTTAACACAATCTCAGAATTCTTAACGATTTATAAATTATAAGATGTATTAACAATTATGAATTTAATTATAAATCATTTTTGTCAAAAGTTATATTAAAAATTTTAAACAGGTTTCGTGTATTATAATCTACAAAATAAATTTGAATGAAATTGATCACCATTCACCATCACCGTACTAAGATCGTACTCAAATCAAAGTTACATGTGTTCTTACAGCAAATATAACATTTTTTTTCAATTTACAAATTTTTATGAAAATGGATATTTATTTATTTCATATTATACCTATATATTATGGGCTGTAGCAAGTATTAAAAAGTAGATTTAAAACAAGTTTTTGGTTAGTTATATATTAATAAGTTATCTACATATTCCAAAAAACGTTTATAGTTTTGGATCAAGTGATATTGATTTTGTCAATGCTCATAAAATCGGTTACTGGTTAGTAATTTCGGATAACAAATATTTTCTTACTAAAATTAAATTAATATGAATAAAGATCATAAGAGTAAAAACGGTAAAAAATAATACAAATTACAGTTACATGAATAAAAATGAACCAATTTTTCATTTTATTTTTATTGATCTCAAGCATTGGCAATTAGGGCCATTAGTATTTTGTAGGGGGGTTATAGTTGTTTAAGGAACACTCGTGCACGAGAATTCGTCACTAAAATCAGGTTGGTCACCCATCCGAGATCTAGCGGCGTCGACCAATGCTTGACTTCACTACTTCAGAACACGTTTTGTGGCTGATGCCAACCAACGAGTCACGCCAAGCCCCTTAAATTGTAATATTAATGAGTAGGTATATAAGGGGTAAAAAATAATGATGATCAAGAAATTACAATGAATATCATATCAATCATGTGCTGATTATTAAAAACAACATTAATGAATTTAAAATGTATTAATTTTATATCTTTAAAAACAAACCATTCAGAAATAAAAATAATCTGGGCCCTACCGATTTCATTTAAAGATTATAATATTTTATTCCCTTGTATGGGTTCCAAATGGTCCATTCAATTCTAAAAATAATTATAATATAAAATATTGTCAAACATTTATTTAAAAGCTAACAATTTTTCTACACGCCGCTTTCTTACGTATAAATTATATTTTTGTAACATTTTTACTTCGATTTAAACACAGATTTATTTTTTTGAACATACACATTTGATTGTGTATCAGATTCAAATCGATGAAAATTATATAGTTTATTAGAATTTTTTTTTTAATAACTGTGACTATCTTTTTAATTTGAAGTCGTCGTGTGGTTATTACGTCATACTTCATTAACTGTATAACTGCCTGATTGGTTAGGTTAGGTTAGGTTAATACATAAATAGGTATAATTACATAAATGGAATAGTTTATAGATATTACATGATTTGTATAAAAACGTTATAATATGATTTTAATTTTCAATTTTATAACAGTTACTTCCTAAATAATTGAGTAACTTTAATCTATAATATGAAATACTTAGATAAACTATATTATTTATCAAGCAAAAGGTTCACCGTGACCTTACTAAAATGAAACTTTTAAGCCATCAAAATCCATCATGTCAAGTGGCTTTTCAGAAGCTCTGTATACTTACTACTTAGTTTCGTTTCACATGGTGGTCACTGTAATAAATTATAGGTAGTCACAATAATATGTCATCGGGTGTAACATGAACTTACAACTAAAAACTACACAGATCGGATTCCATCTCGACCAAAGCCGCAACAGTATATTTTATTTCGAAATACATTCTGTTGGTAAGCTCCGTAGATAATCTAATCTAAGTATTTAGATAATAATATGTAGCATCAAATATTCAAACAAAACATATAAAACTATACGAAAGTATTAACATATTGCTAGGAGTCAAAAATAACAATTATTGTTTTGTTGTGTAATAGAACTTTTGCGTAAAAGATGATTTATTTTAAAACTATGAGTTATACGTTCGCTTAAATACAATAAATTCCTACAGATTAGAACTGTTTTTATTTTGTATATTAGAAGATAGTTTAAAATTAGCATCTGGTCACTAGATTACAATATCATTTTATAACAAATTCTAATAAGTTACAAAATTAACTATAAATGTAGTACCTATAAATATTAGACTTTAGTGTATATAGACACCAAATGAATTCAATATTCGACTTCTTAATTAGATCCATGTGTCCATACCTAGAATTATATTACATTATTACATTTTTTTATTTATTTAAATCTATTATCTACTTACTTTAGACGACTAATGAGTACATAAAATGATTACTATTACATAGATATGTCAATGAATTTATGATTGTAGGTAAGCATTCAAAAGTATTCTAGTATACATTAAAATACTGTTTCAACTGTCAAGTAAGTGTAAAAATAATATTATATTTTGCCTTTATCCATAACTTCCGAGACATAATAATATATCATATTAAAATCATAACTCCGAAAATAATTTGTTATGCATGAAAAGTGAGGTGGGTTTTTCGGTGACTTTCGGGTCGAAGGTTTTAATTAACTCGTCGCCGTCCCTGTTGCGATAATGACGCTTTACGCTTACACCCCTACCACACTGCCACGAGCAACCACACACCATATCCCATCATCGTCAGTGGCTCCACTGATCCGGAACGTTTTACACTAGTTTAGACCGACCTTCTGTATACTGCAGCAGGTCTAATGGCGTTCATGAACCATTGACATGTTTATGTTGAAAAATCAAAAAAAAAATCACAGCCTTTGGATGCTAATTTGCATGATCAACTACCATCTTCCATTTACTCAGCTTAGCCGGGAATTCCAGTTGCCCTGACTGTTGAGCATTCGAGAGTAGATATTATCAATTCCTATTTGAATGCTTTTATTTAAATAAATTGCCACTGGTTTCACTGATTTTGAACTCTGAACAGAATTTTAATTTCACTTTTAAATAGGTATTAATATCCAAACGTTTCCAAAGCTTCAGATTTCTCAATAGTTTTTAAAACTCAAAATTGAACTTAACATATTGGTACGTAGCGTGGCATATATAATTTTTGAATTTTAAGTTAGATACTTTAATGACAGATAATAGTTTTTGTTTGAAATTTTCCGTAAGTATATTACCTATTTGTTAAAATATAACAAATAAATGCATGTGATGTCATAATATAATATAATATATTAACTAAACATAAAACTAACTAAACAAAATCAATTGCAATGTCAGTATTAAAGTATTTATGTGGATATTTGAAGCATATAATATATATTTATTTATTTGTTTTAAACTTGTTTTAAATTTAGAACGTCAATAATAAAATTCATAAAAACTATTTCATACAATCACACGCTATTCAATCTTTTATTCAAAGCTGACATGGAATATAATTTATAAATTCTTATGCGTAAATCTAATTTAAAATCAATTGACGGAAACACATTTATATGAATAAGATATTGTTGTGCGTTCTATACTGTGTTTACAAAATGTTTATTTGGATTTTATAATGTCTATTTTTCTTAACAATTATAACGATTTTTAAAGGAAAAAATTATAACGCTTAATGTAAGACGTAAGTTAAGTATATAAACGAAAATAAATTTGCAGTATTATTTACGCTTAGGTGTATCGGATAAAATATATTTGACAGAAAACCCTAAAATCAATTTAATTTCATAGCTGAGATTAAAATGTAAAAACGTTTAAAATCCATATAATATGTAACTATTTATGTTATCAATTTATCATATATGAATAACAATCATAAATAATTTAAAGATAATAGATCAAAAATAAACGAATACGACAGTATTTTTTTCTAATATGAGTGGATACATGACGTCGAGTGTTACTGCTGGGTAGCTACTCCCCTCACGATTTCACAATCAACTTGTAAATTTTCCGCTGATATGTTTATTGTAACTACTATTACAGATTGATATATTCTAATAAATTTAAAAAAATATGAGTGGAGTTAAGGGGTAGAATGATTTTTATAAATACATATGAATTCTGCAATAATTACAATTTTAACCTGTAACATTCACACTGAATTAGTTTTTATTAAGAATTTATTTATTTTATATTATTTTAAATAAAGTACCAACATACAACTATAATATTGTGTTAAGGCGTATGGAACGAGTACTAACCCAGCTCTATAAGTTACGGCTTCAGTATTAGTTTCCTGTGTGTGTTTTTAATAATAAGCACTTTATATTATTGATTATATTCAATATACCACAGTGGTTATATATATATATTATATACCATAACTACTAAATAATATTACTATGTACCTTTTTTCATTTTTTTTTTTTTTTGTTTTTTTTAATCAAACTAATTGTGTAAGCATTATAATTTGTTGATTTGTTATTCATTTTTTTGCCAACTTCAAAGAGTTACGAAAAAACATAATATCTTCACGTAAAAAAAAAATATTTTATTTTATAGTCACAAGTTCGTAAGATACTTTTACAATGTACATAATATTATATTATAGTTAACACTAAAATTCTTAAGTGTTAACAAAATTACAATATAACACCTTATTTTTATTTTGAATCGAGTATAATAAAAATCTATTTAACAGCGTACACTTTTTATGCTTATCCTTAATATTTTTATGTTTTTGTGACTTAAGAAAAAAAAAAACGATAACGAATATTTCTAATGTTAACAAGTTTATTATTTACATGAGGCAATTATAACATTTCTAATGAAAACAAAAATAAGCAGTATCGAATAAAAAACGTTAATATTTGTATAAGATTATGACATAAAAATTAAACGGCCTTAAATTGAATGACAAGTATAACAGGTAATAAAAATTAACAATATTTTAACCATATACTTATAAGATTTTTATATCTTAAATAAATTCTCATTTTTCTTTGAATTTTTATTTATTTGAATTTAATGGTATTTCATCCAGTTTTTGATTTATTTAATATAAGAATTTGAGTTATTTCATTAATTTTGATAACTACGAAATTCATATTCATTCTATTTTCCATATATCGTAATATTTTTTTTTTTTAAATAATTGAAGTAATAATGAAATAGCTACAAAAATGTGATGTTATTATGCGGTTTTGAATATAATCTCGAACTTTTTCATTTTGCTTAAAAAATTAAAAACGAACTTTAACTATAAACAAAACGATTAACTTTGTCTTATAGTAAAGATAAAGTATCAAAATATTCAAATGTTAGTTAATTTAAAATAAATTATTGTTAAAAACATAACAATAACAACTTGATTCATCACTCTAAGCAAATAAAACGACAATATGTAGTTCCTACTAAAGTACCAACCCCTAAATAAGATACCGTAAAATTATTATATTTTTAAAGAATGAACAAAGATAATTTAAGTAAGGAACATTTTTTAGTTTTATTTAGCATATTAGATTATGGATAACCAATATTAACTAAATAATCTAGTATAACTATTAGGTTGTAAATTCAAAATAACATAATTGTATTATGTAACCAGAAAGAGTATGACGTATTTTATACAGTTAAAATTTGGTAAATTAGACTCAGTGAAACATAGATGGACTAATATAGGTACCAATAAACCAAATATTTTGTAAGATTAGTTTTAGCAGAACTTATTTAAACTCCACGTTTTTATCGAAATTTATCTATTCAAAGTATTAACTAAACTTTATTGCCAAATAAAAGGTTAGACTACGTGAAAGTTTTTAACTTATTTTCTGACCTTGTTGATCATAAAAGTTATTATAAACAGAAAAAAAAGATTTTTTCAAAACTATAAGTAAAAAATTATATAGTTATAATTATTATTCACATATTATTTTAATTATCTAGGTATCATTGTTTTATTTGTGTGTGTGTGTGTGTGTGTGTGTGTGTGTGTGTGTGTGTGTGTGTGTGTGTGTGTGTGTGTGTGTGTGTGTGTGTGTGTGTGTGTGTGTGTGTGTGTGTGTGTGTGTGTGTGTGTGTGTGTGTGTGTGTGTGTGTGTGTGTGTGTGTGTGTGTGTGTGTGTGTGTGTGTGTGTGTGTGTGTGTGTGTGTGTGTGTGTGTGTGTGTGTGTGTGTGTGTGTGTGTGTGTGTGTGTGTGTGTGTGTGTGTGTGTGTGTGTGTGTGTGTGTGTGTGTGTGTGTGTGTGTGTGTGTGTGTGTGTGTGTGTGTGTGTGTGTGTGTGTGTGTGTGTGTGTGTGTGTGTGTGTGTGTGTGTGTGTGTGTGTGTGTGTGTGTGTGTGTGTGTGTGTGTGTGTGTGTGTGTGTGTGTGTGTGTGTGTGTGTGTGTGTGTGTGTGTGTGTGTGTGTGTGTGTGTGTGTGTGTGTGTGTGTGTGTGTGTGTGTGTGTGTGTGTGTGTGTGTGTGTGTGTGTGTGTGTGTGTGTGTGTGTGTGTGTGTGTGTGTGTGTGTGTGTGTGTGTGTGTGTGTGTGTGTGTGTGTGTGTGTCTAATGAATTAATAATAATTCTATATGTTACGAATATAATTTAATCTTCTCTTTTATATTTTCAACTCTATATTTATTGGTATTTATATATAGAATATAGATATTGCAATATTATATATATATTATTATCTTTTAAAATTGAATTAAACAATTTCAACGTGACTTCTTAAATATTAAAATTAAAAAATATTATACAGTGGAGGCCGCTGATTATTAGACTCACTTTGAGACCAGCACAAAGTGAGTATTATAACCGAATGAATCTTTATAGGAAAAATGGGAAAAAATTATAGGGTTGGTTTTTGTGAATATTTACATTTTTCAACGAGTGCCCAGAAAATATAATATTTTTTTGATGGGTGTTATATTATAATAACACATTAACACGTTCGAAAAGTTAAAAAATCATAGGAATTTGATAACATTTACTTAAAGTATTTAACAAAATATACATGAATCATAATTTGTCTTCAGATTTAATTCTAAAATAGAATAAAAAAAATACATATTATCATACTCATTCTTCTTCCCTCCCTTTTGCTATCAACTAAATTTATGGGTTACTATGATTAAACATTTAAACCCAAAAATACACGGCCATTATTATTTATAAATATAAATTATAACGACCCTAATTGAATTCCGTAATAAATAATCGGACAATAGCACCAAAAATTTATTTCATTATGAATTATCTGATAATAGCTTGAAATGCCATAAAGTATATATTTTAATATTAAATACTTTCTATAGAACACACTTTAGTATCAACTCATACTATAGTCATATGTATACATTAATTGTATTTCTAATATAAAATAAATAATGAACATTTGCCGAGACTAAATATATAAGTATATTTGTTTTAAACGTAAAACATTGTTTTTGCGGTGCGAATATCAATTTTTATTTGTTCAACAATATATTTTATAACCTTAAACTTAATCTTTTTCTTGTTATTATCTGAATATTAAATAATACATCGCAATAGTATAAATAAATCAAAAATGTTACTTAAATCGTAAAAGCTCGTATCTTAATAACTCTTGTACAAATGTAGGTAGGTACACATGATATGTTATTAATCTGTATTATACAATACTGTATAGATAGATAAATGTGATATATTTTAATCAAAAGGTATTCATTGAAATGATTTCATTAAATACAATGCAATTATTTTAATTTTTGAACATAAAATACGACTTAAGATTAAATATGATAAAACGCAGTATTTCCCACAATATACATAAATAAGTGTAACGTTGTTGTGACATATGAAATAACCTTTTAGATTAATAAAAACACACTTTTGAATTTTCTGAAAAACTAACATATCATATAAAATGTTTAATTTTGGAATTAGTCATAAAAATGATGTTTGCGTCTTACATATTTACAAATATTTAGTAAAAATGTAATTTGATTATAAGTATTATAATATTTTATAATTCTTTTTTTTCACAATTCCATTAATTAAGTCACCTATTTAATATGCTTATTATTTATATATTTACATTTTTTATTAATCAGGATTTAAACGTGTAGAAGTTTGTTTCTAACAAATCCTAGGGCCTTTACATGGTGGCTAAACTTCCTACTCCAATATTTAATATAATACTACTAATGGCCATTTGTGATTAAATACAAATACATTAAGTTCATTCACATCAAATTTAAAATGGAATAATATATCAAAATAAATATTCGTTGTTCTTCTTAAATCTTTATTTATACAGTAAAAACAAAAACCAATAATAACCTAACCGCCACACGCACAAACCACTAATTTGTATTAAGTAATCTTTAAATCTTCTATGACAATTTCATAATTTATTTTAATAGCCTTAGTTTATAATTGTGATAATATCCCACAAGTAAAGGTGATGTTTATCTTGTGAAATACAATTATTGTTATATTTACGTATATTCTCATCTGTTATACATTTTAGGTGAAACATTAAATGTAATGATTTTAGTATTTTACTATAACATGTGATTTTGTTTTCAATTAATCATCGTCATCATTGTATGCAGTAATGAATCTTTAACTTTAAGCATGGTTTCTGATATAAAATTTTATACATTTGATACTTGGGAAAGGGGCAACTTTTACGCAAAATCATTATTTGACAATATACATTTTTTTGCGTATAATTCAAAAATAAATAATTGTTAAATTTGGTAAATATATTCACATTTAAAAATATTGATTTTAGTATTTATTAAACATGAAATAATTTTCAAAAACGTTTGTTTTTATTTTGATATATTATGTATGATACAATTTGTATTTTTTTTTTTGTCAGAAATCTTAAAATGTAAAACAAGGTTTCTGATAAGGTTTTCCTATATCAACTGAAAAATATCGAAATTACATATTCTCAGTATTATATTATAAGCATTAAAACTTCGAGTTTTTACGAAATCGTCAAAACAAGAAAATATACAATTTATTTTTTAATTAAGAGTTCATATATATTTAAACGTTTATAACAAAGATTTGAAAATTTAAATCAATATTCTATATTAGTCAATCTTTTTGGAAAAAATGAACTCAACTTACTGTACCAATTATTAATAGTAAAATAAATTACTACACATAGTATTAAAAATATATTATTTAATGTTAATAATATATTAAAGTATTGATAAGAATCGTTTAGATTCATTTTTCGTATGAAACAATTTTCATTCTATTCAAATGCATCTAATGTATGATTGTGACTTATTCAATGATACCGAATTATACCTATAAATAAAAACCTTGTTTGATAAGCATTTGCAATCAGTTTGGTTCCGAATTTCGTAATGTGCGCACATCTGTTCATTAGCAGTATCTATGCTCGCTGCTCTATTTATCTAATCGTAACCCTACTACACTGGCTCGTCTATAATAATAATCAAGTTATTATGTCATCTCAACCTAGCGTGGTTTCTTCCGAAAATACAAACAAAAGAAATCTCTCTGCTTCTTCCCTCTCGCCAAAGGCAGAAGAAAAGAAAACCAAATTATTCACGAATCCAAATCGGTTCTCCGTTCTCTCTAAGTGCGTCAACATCAACGAAAACACATCTACAATCAACATTTAACGTCCAAATCCGCAACAACGATGACAAAATAAAGGTACCGCCTGTTTACATTAAAAATGTGGATGAAATATCCGCCTTCATCTCCAGTCATTTGACCAAACTTGACTCTACATATTATATTATTTGTAAATCTACGCCATCCTATCTTATCGTCCGCACTCATTTTGTTTAACATCACAATCAGTTATTAATGCATTTAGAGGAGAACGATTTTAGTTATCAATCATATCAGCCAGATTCTATGTGCACGTTACGCGTAGTTATTCGAAATCTCCACCCAACTACTGTACTCGAAGATATCATCGCCGGCCTTTCAGAATTGGGCCACCACATCACAAACATACACAACATTAAGCTATTTTCGGATAGAACGCCCTTGCCACTTTTCTTTGTTGATATCTAAAAAGCTACCAACAATTCAGATGTATTCAAGATTGAGTTTCTTCTCAACTCAAAAATTATTGTTGAAAAACTACATCCACCAAAAACCCCTCCACAGTGCTATACATGCCATTCTTACGGTCATACTAGAAAATATTGTTATCATGATCTACGTTGTGTAAAATTTGGAGAAAATCACGTCTCAGGTTCCTGTACAAAGCCTCACGACTCTCCAGCCAGATGTGCCCTATGCAATGGCAGCCACAATGCCAACTACAAATGTTGCCCCGATTACAAGAAACTTAAACATGTTATTCCTCCAATTAGATGAGATCCTCCATGTACCTACTCCTTCACCAAAAAACAATACTACCAAAACCTCTTTGCTACCAATCAGCATTCTTAAGCCACCTCCTCTGGACAAAACTATTCTAAGCTTCCTTCAAATATCGAAACTTTATTATCCTCCTATAATATAAATAATACTTAATTACAATATTCATATTGGCATAATTGTATATTGTTTGTATTAATAAACAATGTGGCGTCACCTAAGTTTGTAAATAAATAAATATGTTCTTAAATAGTTATTATTTTTATTTTAAATCTTGAATTCACTCACAAGTTACATTATACCTATTCAGTTTGTTTAGGATGATATTCGTATAAATCAAACTATAAATGACTCAACATTTGTGTTTAATTCGTCGTTTAATACCCGGCGTAACTGTAGTGATCATAATATTTTATCGAATTTATTCCTTTGTAAAGGTGAAACAATTTTTAAAATTGGTATCAAATAATAAATTGATAATTTCGTATTCATCCATACTGAATATTGTAAAACCAATTGCGACCCTATAATAAACAAAATCATATTTAAATTTATTATTATTATCATGATTCTATTATTATTTCTATAAAAATTTCGAGTTTCCAATAAAAAAACTAAAGACCACTTATCAATATAATATAGCCAATAGATCCATGGGATAGTGTAGCTTATTGTAGCTTTCTAATAAAAAACAAAAATGTGAGTAGTTCTAGAGATTAAACCGAAAAAACGACAATAATTATATGAAAAATAACATTTTAATATTCATAAATAAATAAATTTCACAAATAATACTGTTCTATGTAAATAATAATTAACATTTCTGTGTTCCGACGTGTATCAAACGCTATCAGCCAACTAATATTATTACTTAATAGATTGTTACATAAATGTACAATTTACACGTACACATTTATTTTTACCGATTTCAAACCTTTAAAATCAAAATTTTGAAAAATCCTTTCTTATTGTGCGGTGAAAGTATTAGAGAAATCACTCTTCCAAATCTCAAGTTCATACGTTAAGTAGTTTTTGAGATACATACTAATATCAATGAGGCAGTGGTATTTGGATTTTATATGTATAGACAACTATATTATTGGTTTAGAATTTTAAACTCTAAGTGAACTTCATTCAAAATTAGTAAATATTTTATAAATACAATAAACTCTTAGTTTTAAAAGCAAGTTCAAACTATCAGCTAAAATATATATTTCATCTCTGCTTTATCTTAATTTTAATCTCTTTTTTCTTCACACAAGAGACAAGACGTATCTTTTTATGGTAGCGATGTACAACACTAATCAGCGATCAGCATACAATGAAGATGATGTGGATTGCCAGTGTAGAACCATATTTCTGTTACCTATTCAGAATTCAGCAATTTTTCATTTATTTTACTGAACTGTTTTTCAATTTTTGTTCTTTTCTCGTTTTTTTTTTTAATGTTAATTTAATCCATTTGTTATATTATTAAAGTGATTTTTAACCGCTGGACCAGATGCTGTAGTAGTTCTAATAAAATAACATAAGGAATTTATTATTATTTAAATTTAATGTAACAACAAAATATAAATATAATGTAAATAAATTATTTAATTAGAAATATAATACTGCAAATTACCTATATTTAGATATTATTAAGTGATTCACACAGCAAAACATTTTTTTAACAATTTGAATATATTATGAAGGAGGTATTAAAATAGAGTGTGTGGGTTGTATATTCTTAAGTAACACCCATTTGACTATAAAAAAAAAGAAAAAAAATCAACAACGCTTATAATAAATTAGAAGATAAATTATTTTTTGCAGCTTGCACTTAAAAGTTGAGGCATGATATGTATGGTTCTTACTAGTTGTTATTGAAGTTTAACAATTTTGCAATTTATTTTGAGAGTAAATAAATTATTACTTTGCTTACTATAGGCTTTAGTAATATTACATATTTTGGTTTTTGAAAGTTCATTGATTATTGTTCAGAATATTTTATGGGTATAACCCTGTTTAGTTAACAAAGTTCTAAAGAATAATCTTCCATGTGATCATTTAATCTTATTGTGGTTGTTTTTTAAATTAATTTATCTATAATCTTTTTCATGTGTTGACTATAGACTTTTTTATATTTTTTTTCTTTTATCAGAACTTTTTTTCTGTAGATTTTCGAGCGTAAATTCACTTATTTATTTTTTAATCAAATATTTTACTTAGAGTTTTATTGAGATGAAAAAGCAACTTAACATTAGTGCTTATACATCAATTGAAGGGATACAACTTATATGTAGGTATTAGTTTTATACTAAAACACATACACAAAATACATTTAATTTTCATATATCAGTATATTTTTTGAAGCTTGAAACAATATTTATTTGAAAAATAAAGTTTTATTGAAATTACAACAGCCTATTTCCTACTAATTTAGACTCAATCCTGAATCATTTTTATACCAGCTTGGTGTATACCCAAAAAACGTAACTGATTTAATCCCATAACTTCCTAATTTCATAGATTTATATGCTATTTTGTAGAAAGTTAATTAAAACTTAGAAACTTATTCGAAATATATGTTTACTCACCAAAACAGACATAAATGATTAATATCGTGGAAATATTTCCCCGTGGATGTCATTCACATATTATATGCCTGTGTAATGGTAAATGAAAAATTTGTATGGTCATTGTGTTTTTAATGAAAAATTTACGAGATATTAACAGGTTGTTTACTTTGATTGGTTCAAAAATTTGAGTTCAAAAAAATATTGAAATGTGATGTACTTGAATAATAATAATGATAATTACAGAGAAAAATAGAGTTTAAAAAAAATATGCATGTACAAAAATAATAAATGCAATAGTTGCTTCTTAAACTTTACTAGAATTTTAATTTACTCTTTTTCATACTACACTAAGCGCCCACTAGAATATAATATACGAGTATCTATTGGTAGTATTTTACAGTAGGTACCTAGATAATGGTAGTGTTTTTTACATTACATCCACTACTTCAAAATTATAGATAATCATGGGACTAAATATATATGTATGATGTTTAAATGTTTTGTATTTTAAATATAATTTAATATTAAAAAAATATCACCTTAAAGATCACTCACTTAAGTTTCTACTAGCAATAATTAATATCATAACTAATTTAAACACACAACATAATATACTTGATTGTTAATTATCGTGTACCAATGAGAATACGTGCTGCGTCATCTTAATCACTTGAAAAGCTTCTCTTGACAAAATGAATCGCATAATTAATTAAGTTTAATTTGATTACGCAGACTTGAGCAGAAGCCATCAACAATTCCTTACATAACTAATAGTCTTAATTTAAATTTCAAAAACCACAATGTTGTTAGTAGTATGAATGAAGAGTAGTAAATAAGACAAGTTATAGATAGGAACTATTTTAATACTTATTAGCTTAATATTTGCAATTTTTAGACAAGTTCATAAACGATTAATTAATTAAATTATTAACTACCTACCAAAAATTCTTATGAATGACACAATAATTTATGATATTAACTATTACTTGTATATCAAACAATATGATATAACATATTTTTGTTATTTCATATATAACTAAGATGACGTATTTCATATCAGATGTAGCCATATAATAGGTACAACTATAATTAAATATATTTACTATTTTTTTTATACAAATCAATACCTCATACCTCAATTACAACATAAACCAAATTTGTATTCAACATATCAATTAAAATAAATCTGGAGTGTATATTATGATATATTATGATATCAATAAATTATGAATCAAAAAATTTAAATAACAATTAATTGAATATTAAGTAAATATTTTAAGACATACTTAGGCATTTAATATTATACGATAATATTTATTCTAAGATAATTTATTTTTATTTCTTTGATTATAATCAGTAAACTTTATAGCTATAATCATTTTAAATATTTTAATAATAAAATATATTTAAATTTGAAATATTTTTAACGAAGCTAATGTAGATAACAATAATTAAGTATTTAAATAAGTATAAGATGACATAACTAATAAGAGTTCCTAATTGTTATATTAATATAAATCAGGAAAAATAATCTCGTTAAAACTATTGGTAAAATAATGTTTTTATTATACCTGCTATCAATTTTGTAAGTTTTTATATTTTCCGAAGTTAAAACTTTCGCTTGATGTCAAACTATTAGTATACACATCGAGGTTCAAACCTGACAGAGCCTATGACATTCAAACATGGGGATATGCCAAGCCTCCTTAAATACGTACCATCCAAGTATAACAATATAGTTCTCTTCGCCAAATAACATCTGCTCCATGGTACGTCTCAAACTTCTCAATACACAAAGATTTAAAAATCGAAACAGTATCTATATCAGCTAAAAACTATAACTAAAAAGCTAAGGACACAAACCAATTAGTATGTAACTTAGCTAGTGAATTCATCTCAAACAACCTCTCATGTCGATTAATAAGATACCAGTGTTAAGATCTGAATCCCAAATTTATTAAGTAATTATAAACTTATTTCTAACAAAATCAGAGGATTTCCATACTAGTGGTGGTGGGACTCCCTCAACCACACGTTATGTCATTTTAAGTATTTGTTTATTTTAGCAAGTTTACTTATAGGATATAAATATGATATTGTAAATATACTTTTGTCTTAAATAAAATTATTATATTGAACTATATAGCTAAGAACATATTTTATTACAAATGTTGTATTTTAATTCCACGGGATGTCAAAAAGTTAAATCAATTATCTGATGATATTTAATTCATAATACAAGCAATAGATAGGCAACATCAATTATTCAATAGTTTTTTTTTCTATTCACTCATAAACATTTTGAAAAATTAAAAAAAAAAATTAATCTTAATTAAAAATAATTTTGATAATGGACCGGATGAAATATTAAGTTTTATGTCATCTTAAAGTATATTGAGTTTGCAATAGAGAAGAATTGGTTAAAGAAGATAAGAGTTGAATACTTTAGAACTTGGCACAAAGCAAAAAAATCTTATTTCATAAAAAACTGTTGTCGCGGATAATAATCCAAGAAAATGCGTTCACGCTTGAATTTCGGTCCACCAGAGCTCTTAGAAACATCCATCAAAATGTTTGACGTTAGTTAAACACTTACATTTATTATTCAGATAACCATACATAATATTTCATAGTATAATATTAATTTTTAATATTGTATATTCACATTTGATAATTATATTTTTGATTCGTCAGCGTTAAAAAAAAATATTGTAGAAGTAGACATACAACTTTTTTTTTAACTTTATAGTAGTGTAATACAAGTCCTTAAATGGTTTATTGATCGTTTACTGCTTTTGCAAAGTTGTATGACTAATTATATATAGTTATTTATAAAATTATTTTTTTACATCAATTGTTCTAAAATATTTCAGACTCAATCAGTTTAATTATAATTTATTAGGTAGTTTAGTAATTAGATAAAAGGAATCAAGTTAGTATATCTTGCTTAATAAATAATTGTTATTAAGTTATAAAGTTCTTTATTAGTAGTTTGTCGGTTTTTTCAACTTTTCAGTTTAAGTGGTATTTGAGACTATGTGATGAATTAGTAAGAGTACAGTCAGGAAGTGTTTACAAATTATTTATAGTTCTTTAAAAAAAGTTTTATCATTATTACAACATAAACGGAAACCATAACTAAATCCACATGCGTACTTACTCTGAATAATTTCAAAAAAAACAAACACTCAAACACTGTTTTCTGAATATGTTTTTAAAGTCATATAAGCTATACTTATTTATTGTTTATTATAAATATTCAATATTACTGACAATAGTCTTTACTCTTTATCTTAAACATAAACAAATTAACTATAAATATCATATTTATTATGGAAATTAATACCATTGATCATACATAATGATTCTTTTAAAACTAATTTCAAATAAAATATTGAAAAATTTTAAATGTAGGATCCTAACTACTGATTAATTCAAGTTGACTACCTAGTAGCTTAAGTGTTTAAAATACGACATAGAATATGATATCATGCATAAAAGGATTCCCTATCGGCTATCATCCACCTTTTCAATTCAACAATCAGATACAAATCAAAGCACATACATAATTCAATATTTTATCATTTATTTTTATATTTTAACGTGAATTCTAAAACTACATCGGGTACTATTAGTTCCACACGTGCCATACGGCGAATCTAAAAAATTGTCTATGATTTATGCCTAGTGTAATAAAATATATAGTTTGTGTTCAATTATCAATTTACAAAAAGTAGTTAAGATATTAATTTAAAAAAATATAAATATATATTTAAATGTTATTGTTAGGATTTTATAAAGTATTTATACAATATTATGTATATAATGTTTTACTTATGCTGTTAAAATTATATATATTAAATCTTTCATACTTCATATAGGTGCTGAAATTATATAATAAGTTATAATTCCTAATCACAAAAATTAATATCTTCTAAAATGTTAAAACTTGCATTTTAAAATTTTTTATTTTTTTTCGATTTCTCATTAGGAAATCTCTACATCTCAAACTTTATAAAATTTTTGAAAAATCGAAAATTTTACTTTACCAAAAATATTAATTGTTATCTATTTAAAATAATTTACGTCATATAAATATTTTGGAAAACTATCTTTTATACTAAGATTATCTTATAGTCATAACTCATAATTATAACTTCATAATCCATAAACATAAAAAAAACATAACGTTGTAAAACTAATATAATGCATATCCTGGTTCCTCAGAATCTAATAGGATGAAAAAACATCAAAAATTAGATTGGGTATGTGAAAAGGTCTGTCCGAAATATTTAAATAAAACATATTTTAGGACACATTTAGGTTGTGTAATTTATATTTTTGACATAAATTAAAGTTTGTTTAAATATAATCTCAAAACCATCATATAGGTACCTACTGTGTTGTTGACATTTTTCGTGTATTAAACTTGTAAACGTATCTTCATATCAAACGATAATTTATTCAAATTTAAAATGATGAAAATATATAATTTTCAAATCTCTACCATATTCCATGTTAATATTATTAAATAGTAGAAAATCTTTGGACGACTGTGACAGATTTATTATATGTGCTTGTCTCTTATATATATTATTATGAATACATGTCGTTAGTAAAATGTCAGCGCAAATGTACATGATAAGCGCCACAATACGTCAGAATATGTTTTATACGACTACCAAAAAATTCATTTTTTTTAAATATATTGTTCAAAATGAAAAAATTGTACTTAATAACGAATATAGCTTCTAAGTTGTCAAGACTTACATATTATATTTTTCTGTAATCTATGTACTCATAAATCACTCAATTAAACACGAGTGAACTATAGTAACTTTAAACAGTATATTAACTACGTCAACATTCACATTTAAATTCATTTAATCTTTGAAATAAATTATCAAAATTTCAAAATTTCAAATATCAAAATTCAAAATTTATTAATATCCATTGTTACGAACTGAACGTGTCAATTACCATTTATAATGGATATTTTCAAAGTGTTCAAACATTAATTCGTTTTTAGATAAAATTGATTGATAATTTTACACTATAGATACAATTTATAGATACTTGAGATATTGCATAATATCAGCGTAACGTATTCATTATATTGTGTTCTACAATAATAATTTCTGCAATTTATTAATATCTACTATAATTGTTTTAAACAAATTTGTAGACTGCGTTAATCGAACACATCGTTGCTGTTTTTATTTTTAAGGAATAACTAAACGATTTATAAAATTAGCAGTTAAGTAAGAACTAATACAATTCAAAATTAATAATATTCGTGGGTTCAGACTGTGCAGATTAAATAACATCTCCATTTTACCCGATAAATCAGTCAAAAAATGTAATAATCTCGAAAAAATTAAAGACGTTAATAAGACAGAATAAGTTTCTTTTTCAAAACAAACATTTTTTTCCAACCAGTCAATATTACAGTTGTTTAACTAGTAACCACTCATAAATGCTATTAAAATTATATGTAGTCCCTGATTTGTGCTTTATAACAAAATACATTTGATTCAAATATTATATCACACATTTAGGAAAATCTAACCATCATAAGGTTTAACATAATAAATTCCTGTGCTCTCAGGTGTAAAAAACTTTTTAACAAAACCATTATTATTTTTTACTGTGTTAATAATAACATTGTAGTTTTGTTCAATTCGATAATTTTATTGCATTTTGTATGTTGTTTAAATTGGTATAGATTTACATTGGTGGTTATATTTTGATTTCAGAATTCTTGTAGTGGGTTAAAGTATCAAACTTTCCATGCAAAAAAAAATTAAAATATTAAAATTATACCTACGATTAAACCAATTTAATGATTAATTCATTTCAACATTTCAATATTTCAATACAAATGTATTTAAGTAATTAGCTAATTTAATAGATTTTATTAAAAACTCTAATATTAAACAATAGGCATATTAAGACATTTATTGTGATTGTTTCTTTTTGGTAGATAGTCATTCATATAATCTTTAATTTATTCACACTTATTAAGTATTAAACCGTTTTGAAAAAGCTTGATTGTTAAATGGAATTAAACTTTTTGAAATGTTTTATTAATTCAATTAATTGTATTTTGATTGAAAGACTAAAGTTCTCAGAATTTACCTTACAAACAGTTCTAAAGTTATTAACTCGTTTACTTGTTTATATAAATAAATGAAAAATAATATAGGTACACTGATATACTCTATTCATATTAATTTGATTTAATTTAATTATTATCTAAAGTATAAAGTATACGATTGTATAAGAACCGTTTATTATAATATTATGAATTACAATAAAATAATAATAATATGTTTCAATAATTGAATATTCATAAAACTGGATAACTTAATTTATTATTTTGTACTATACTCTTTGTGTTTTTATTTGCACTGTTGGAAAAAAGTTGAATGATCATAATTAAATCATTTCATCCTGTAAAATTGTAAGTTATTAATATTTAACTAACCAATACATTTTGATCATTAAATTGATGATTATCAAAATTGTTGGTATTTTTTATCTAGGAATCCTTAATTAAACGCATTTTTGAAGCTTCATGAAGATATGATGCGTATTTATTCGTTAATATTTTGTTCGGTTCTAATATAATATATTATTATTAGCATTTATGAATAACTAAACCATAGAATATCAAATATAGGTTACATATATTATTATAGTAATTAAATATAATGATACGTGTCCCTCATACGGGCCAAACTGTATTAATATTATGCATTAAAATAATATAATATTTTTCATGAAAAATATATGGATATATATAAATATATACATGATATTATATTATTGTATTATTATATTATTGTATTGTGATATTTTTCATGAAAAATATTATATTATTTTAATGCATAATATTAATACAGTTTGGCCCGTATGAGGGACACGTATCATTATATTTAATTACTATAAAAATATATGTAACCTATATTTGATATTCTATGGTTTAGTTATTCACAAATGCTTAATACACACTTATTGTCTATTGAGTGCATATTACCTATTGAATCACTGCACAATGGTTCAATTTACAATGCACACTATACTATCAATGAAATATTTCTATAATTTACATAATTCTGCAAAATTTGCAAAAATAATTTAATTTAGCATACTATTTGAAGTATAATTGGATTATTACACAAGTGGTACGATGATTAAATTTTTTAGTAAACCTATGATTTGTAACTTATAGTGGGGATTTTCAGGTATTGTATGATAGATTATGTTATCTGTCAAAAATGAAAAAAAAATAACAGTAGTCATGATTAAATGTATAGATTTTAAGCATGCGATATGAACTTGTTTCTTTTTCTCGATTGTCTTGACAATTTTTAGATACCCAGCTCCCCTTCCTCAATGAAAAAAAAATACATATATTTTTATATATATGTTTAACGTAATTTATAAAAATATAACATTTCTGTATATGACTACAAAAATACGTAAAAATGAAATATAACACTTAAACCTATCTTTAAATTGTCTCGGGCATAATATTATTTCGTCAACTCGTCTAAATCTATCTCTATATTATTATGGATATATTTAATACACGATGAATCAATGGAATTTAACTGTTATAAAATAATATTTATGTTATTGGTGCATGTTATATTATAATATATGGGACAGTGTATAACATTTTGTTATTCAATTTACTCGAACTAATCGCACATATTATGATTAAATAGGAAGTGAAATATGTCGTACTAAGACACGGGTGTAACCAGAAATTTATTTCAAAACGTCCTTTATAAACAATTTTGTTTTAAAGGTACTGAATAAAATATTTATTATCATTTGATAATAATGCACTGCAATATGCAACTCTAGGTGGTGAAGTGGACAGCTTCTAGGTTTTTCCACTGCAACCTATGTTAATAAGAATATTATATCTGTTGGTATTTTCCGGCATATTAACAAGTATGCAGAATTGCGTATCTTTAAAAAATAGGTCCCTAATATCCAAAATCCCACTCCTTAAATTCGTAATTGCTTACTGTTAACTATAAGTATCATTTTTATCTTAATTGTTCATACTTTAAAGTTTAAATGTAATTAGAACATAAAAGAACTTGTAATAGCATATAATATGCTGAAACATTTTAATTTTAATAAATAATAAAAAATATAATAGGTAACACTAATTTAAACTGTATAAAAGGGAACCCCTGCAGTATTTTTTTTATATAAGTATGCAATCACTTACGGATGAGTAACAGATAAACAAATATTGTGTAAGGTGACGAAGATGACCGGAACAAGGCCGCCATCGGACACGTGGAAGAAACGAGCAGTAGGCAGTAGTTATGTTAGTAATTATGTCAATAATAATATGCAGTATAAGATTACAAAATTAAAAATTAAAAAATTAAAATGAAAATTATAACAAAAAAAAGAATAAGTTTATTTTTATTTTTTTATTGTTTTCGGCGGAACAGGTGGGGGGCCCCACGTATGACGGCAATGTCACACTACGCGAAAACCGTATTGGCCGACACGATACGAACAACACCGCTTGACATCGACTGCAACCACTGAGCTACCACCGTAGTAGCATTCGTATTCGAATTTTCTTCGGTGTCGATCGACGGGAGGACACTACCGACGGGGCGAAACATTGTCGTCCGACTGCCGTGCGCAAAACGTTCAACGACGCCACTGCTGCCACCGCTACCGCAACCGAGTCCCTTTGATAGGTGGTGGTGGTGGTGGTGGTGGTGGTGGTGGTGGTGGAGGAGGCGGTGGCAGGCTGGTTGAACAGTCGACTCGTCGCGACTTGTATCTCGCTGGCTGGCGAGAAGTCGGGGTAGGTGGCGGCCCGGAGATGGCTCATCTCTAGGGGGTGAGAGCCGGGTTATACGAAAAAATTACGTCCATTAGAGGCGTCAAAAGAACAATCGCTTGCCGCCTCCTCTGACCCCCACTTGGCCATTTGTCACACTCTTCCAACTCACACCCTAGCCCACTACTCAAATGCTGTCACGCTGACAAGTCAGAAACCCGATCACACACTGTCTTATATACCGGAAACTCTCCGGCCAAGGTGGTCCCGATAAACTGACTTGTTGAAGTAACGTGCGAGTAATTTTAGAAAAATAATTGAAATCCTGAAAAAAATACACAGGCTATATTATTAGGTATATTGGCCAACTATGGTATACATGATTTTATTATAATAACGCCGATATGGCTGGTTAAAGATCAAAAACTGCTTGATGATGTCTATTTACATCACCAGAATACATTTTTCTAGCGTGTAAACAAACATCTACACATCAGTGTCATAATCTAGGGAAACAATTATTATTTTTTTATATTATTGAACAAATTGTTTAATATGTTATAGATGATGATCATGGACCATCGGCTAAATAAACTGAATAGTGAATAAAACGAGTTCTTGAAATTAATTGAAATTTGATTACATAAATATCAAATATGTGTTCGTAATATCCTAATTTTTAACTAAAAAATCTCATATTATTAATATAGATTATTTAAAATAGTGTAATATGTTATGATAGGTAGGAATAGAAATGTTAAAAAAAAATTTCATGTAGCTGGGAGAAGATCGACAATTTAATTTAGACATAACTAATATATAAAATTATTACATAAAAGCTTTTTTTTTTTACTCCTACGGGAATATTTAGAGTAGGATGAAGAAAATGAGAAGTTAAGCCAGAATTCAAGATTAATTGACGATTCCAACAAACAAAAGAGAATTTCTTAATTAGAACAAAATATGATATATTTCATAACTTTATTATATTTTAAACAAAAAGGTTTACAGCTTCTAAATGTTTGGTTTATATTTTGCTTTTATTTTACATTTACTTCAGTAAAATAACTATGGTATGCCACTAAAATATAATATTCGATAATTCACAGTATATCATAAATTAAGTGCAAGTTTACAGGATATATTCAATTTTATAATGTTAAAAACTAAAATAGATGAAATCGTCATTTTTAAATTAACATAAAAACGAGTTCATTATAATATTCATGAATATTACTATTTTTTTCAAATATTTGAGTTTGTTGCTAATACTATAATACATAATACTATCTTTTTTGTATAAGACATTTTAAAGGTAATGGAATACATTGGCACAAGTTTAAAAAGATTAAAAAAAATGCGTTTATCCAAAATCGTTAAAAATGTCTCATCGTTTGAAATACTCCAGATATCCAGATGTGCTATTTCTACCAAGCAAATTACTAATTCACTTAAAGAGTGCGTAAAAACTTGCTTCCAAAGAAATATATATTGTCATCCGAGTACTGAGATAAAAATAGTGTAACTATTAGTGGCACAACTAAGTGTTGTCTCAATTCAATTATTCCCGTCACTATAAACATGTAATCAAGACTGCTATTGTTACTTATTATGTATAAATTGTAATCATTTATTTTCAATAGTAAAAAGAAGGAAGTAGGTTACCACTTTGTTTTAGAACATGTGTCGAATGTACATGAGGGCATTGAGTAAGTAAATGTAATGTAAATTTCAATTTTAATTTCAATGGTTTATACAAAAAACAATTCCGAGCAAACACAGTCTGTCTGCACAATATTTAATGATATATTTTACTATTGATACATAATACAATAAGTAGAATTAATTTTTTCTAAAAACATTGAATTTATTATATTAGTTATGTATAGTATTACCTTATGATAGAGGGAAATTTACCATATACTTTTTTACCTAATATTTTCATTAAAATACACGATTAAGCATTTTTAATATGATTTCTAATATTTTTCAACCCTTATATTTTATAGTAGAAATGTTTCGATTTGATTTAATTTAATTACAAATATAAATACAAATTTATCACCTGTCAAAATACATTTAATTATTTATCAATCTAAAAAAATGGTTTTCATGAATAAACTTATAATATGAAGCCAAAATCGATGGATCAGTCGAACGATCCATAAATAAAAAACCTACAATATTAATACAATTAAGAATCTATAACTAAATTTATATTATATATAAATAGTTATTATATTTTGAATATAAATTATAAAAATACATGCATGTATATAATAACACAACATTTTATACAAATTAATTAAAACTATACTTTTTCGTTTGAACTATATTATAATTAATGAACGTAATGTCCTGCATAGTGACTATACAGAAAAAAAAACACCAAAATGTAATATCTTTTCCCTAGTGACTGGAAAGTTTACGCGTCACGAACATTAAACATTATAAAATTGTTTTTAAAAACGAAATAGTTAATGGTATTAATATAAGACCTTTTTAATTATAATGGTATATTATTATCACTGATTGGAAAGTTTATTAATAATTATTCATTTTTTTCATTTTGAAATTAAACAACTCACTCAACTATGTATGTTATATTATATATTCGCCGAAAATGAATATTATTTATATTCATTATATAAATATTTTAAGTATGGTTAACACGTAGTTTTTATTAGATTAAAGTTCACTTCAACCATTGTGTTAAATTATAGAATTATATTTTTAGTAGATGAATGGTATACCAATTATTTATTATATAATTATTACTCTTTTTACTTAAACTTGTGAAATAAATTCCTTTATATTCTCAAAAAAATAAAATAAAAATAATTACATTAAAAAGTCCATATTTATTAAATGTATGTTTATAATGGATAATAAACAATTCAATATATGCAAAACATAAATTAGATACAAACTTAATTTACTAAAAGAAAAACAAATCTGGGTGCAAATGGGCCAATAGATACCCAATAAACGCATCCAGGAGAAAATTGATAATTACCAATAAACAGATCCAGAATACCTAATAAGTAACTTCTATATCACTCACTCGTATCTAATAACCAAAGAACCTCAGCTGTCGTGTGACATATGTAAAACTACCCTTACGATGACATACATCGTTATGGACTGTCCCAAATTCTCAACTGCACGTATCCTTCCCAATAGTCCAAGGTCACTTGAATAAGCCCTCAATCAATATAACTTTGGCAACATTTTTAAATTTTTCAAACAATTAGATTTAAATTTAAAAAAAAAAAACAGTAAATATGTTAATGTTTTACATTGTATTCCTATAATAATAATGGTATTGTAATCTTTTATATTGTAAACCAACAACATTTTGTAATTGTAGGCTAATAATTCTTGTGATTGAAGCCTTTATGTTGATAAATAAATACATCGTTGATATATCATTGTTTAAACATTCCTACAATATTGAAGGTTTATATTAAATAAACTACCCTGAATATCGAAATAATCATATCGTATAATATATTTTATACTTGTGCTGATAACTAACAAATTAAAAATAACTTTATGATTAGTTTATAAAATATACCTATATTGTTTTTAATATTAAAATAAAACTTATGTTTTTGGTTTGTATTAACTAAATCTAATTATATAAAAATATAACGTTTTTAAATCACTAAAGTTGTAGACCAGGGAGTTATTTGTCATTTTGAATTATGGCTTCCATCAATAAAACATCAGTTTCCACATAATATGATTATGAATGACGTGTTTTTTTACTACAAAATAAAGTAGTATCTGTAGTAAAACTAAAGAGACTATTCTCTCATAAAATATACTATCCCCAGATGACGACGGAAAAATCATCAGAACTGTCCAAAGTTGAGACAAATAACATTAACACAATGTCACGTGAAAACTTCAAAAATTCGCTCAGAATATTTGATAGAATGAAACTGAATTTTTGATTGTACCCGATGGAATTTACTTATTGTAACTATTAAGAATGAAAGATGTGTCTTAAACTCTTAAGTTATAATCAATTCCTGCCGACTCGTCCAGAATTTAGGATTAGAAATGTATACACCATAGGTAACGCAAAAAGGATGTTTTGTTTCTTCTATTTTTTTCTTTAATTCAATATTGAATTTTAAATTTAAGTTATTAATATTAAAAACCATCAAAATAAGTACTTATTTAAAAGAACTCCATAAACCAAAATCGTTTTTATAACATTTTGTAGATAATTTAATTAACTTAAAATATTAAACAAAATTATTTATATTTACCTATGTTATTGAGTACATGTTATAATATAATAGACAAGCAAAAGTAGCAAGAATGCACGGTAATACAGCTCTAGGAGATGAAATGGACAGCCTCTAGGTTCTGCCACTATAGCTTATATATATATTAAAAAGCATATTATATCTGTGGGTATTTGTGGGTGCACTTATTTAAACTACAAAAAAGGGAACCTTTACAATTTTTTTTGTTTTTTATAAAAGTATATTATCACTTACGGGATGAATAACAGATATGAGATAATCAAATATTACGTAAAGTTAAGACGATGACCGGAACAAGGCTGCCACGCGAACGAACAGAGGAGCGGCAATTATTTATGTCAACAATTATTATTATTATAATCATTTCATAAATATTTAACTATGGTTTACACATAGTTTTTATTAGATTTAAGTGTACCTTAAACATTATGTTAAATACTAAATTAAATTTTTAGTTGTTTTATTGTGTAGTTATTAGTTTTATTCTTATACTGCTGAAATATATTCAAATTACCTTGCTCTATTATAAATTAAATAAGAAATTATTAATAATGAGAATCCGATAAATATTTCCTAATAATAAAATTAAAATGGTTAAACGATTAAATTTTATACTTAAAAAATTAATGCCTATAACGGATTATAAACAATTCAATATATTCAAAATATAGGTTAGATACAAACCTAAATTATTTAAAGAAAAATAAATTCTTATTGTAATATAAATGTTTAAACATGTTTACAATATTAAATAAAATATCCTGAATATCTAGATCATCATATAATATATATTTTATTCTTCTTTTATTCGTTTGAATACAAATATTAAAATTTCAAATCACTTCAATTGTACACCAGGGAATTATTTTTAATTATGCTTTTCATCAATAGAACAAAATAAAAAATCCACAGTTAAAATTCATTAACTTACATACCTAGATTATGCGTATACCTAATTTACATGATTCCGTTCTATGTATTTATTTTTATTTTTAATTAATAAATACTAGCATTAATATTAATAAAAATATATATTTTTTTTTTTAAAGTAGCTAAAAATTAACTATAAATAGTTGTCTGTAATAAATACAATAAATACACATTCTGTAGATTTAATGATAGGTGTATGTGAAATTTTACTTAGAAAATCAGACTATCCACTGATTATGCTACTTGTTCATATAATCTGAAAATACTACCAATGGATTTCCTTTCAAGGTTAATTAGCTTTATATTTAACCTAAATAATGAAATGCTTAGAAAAAATACAATCACCAATATATAATTAGATGGAAAATATTCTCCGAATTTTTTGAAATTTTAAACCATAAGATTTTTACCTTTTTTGAATTTAATTACATTTATTAAAATAAGTATTAAAACGACTTCAGAATTAATAAATACAAATTAGCAGAACAGCTGTGATGTCAAAATTGTTTTTATTCTGAAATTTTAACTGATATTCATGTAAAGAACACAAAACTGTTTTTGCAAATTAATTCAAAAATATTATGTAAATCAATTCAGATAAGCATAACATTATACCATTAACAAAATATAATAGAAATATTTTATAATTATATTTATTTAAATTAAAAACTATTGAGTTGTAACATTAGTGAATATTTGTAATAAATCAAATATTGAAATTTTTTTTTTAATTATGCATAGTTTAATTTAATCATATCGGTACACTGTGACTATTTACACCACCACAAACTTATTTTAAAGGTGTAGGTAAGTTTTTTTTTTATATTCTTTTTCTTCTTTTTAATAAAATCCGACATCCAAATAAATTAACATTAAAATAAATAATTTAAAAAAAAAAAAAATGGAAAGACATTCTATATTTATAAATAATCATAATCATTAAAATAATTGATATTTAATACCTATAATTCATTCAAACCAAATCATCACTTAAATAACTCATGTGATACTCAGTTTGAACCTATATCTCATATAATAAGCCCCGGAGTATTCTTTAATTTCCGTTGACATCTGTCAACTAAGCATACATCTCATAGCATACAAGTATAATCCAAGATGTCATCCGAAATTGGTAAAGAAATGTTATACAAGACTAGAATAATTCAAAACAGAAAGTCTTACCTAATTAGCAATTATTATCATGGCATTTGGCAGCATTTTTAATAGAACAAAATTAAAATGGCATAAATCGCAACAGTATACTACAAGCCAGTATTCTATTCGAAAAATCATACTTATCTTTTCTTGACTCTTCTATTAAATTTTAAAATTAAATTTCTCACTTTGTTCCGTATCGATAGATTGAAGTAAGTACAACAAAATTATACGAAAACTATTGAACTACATACAAATACAACTTTTATCGTGACAAGCTTAAGTGTTTGGAAAGTATTTTTGACATATTGTCTGCTGTCTTGTAAGAAAGAAAGCTGGAAAAAATGACCCGGTGACCAAAGTCACCGTTCGGCTTTTCTTTTAAAAGCCCTAACCTACACAAAGATCATCAATATTTCATGAGAAATATGAAGGAATATATACCCCTTTTATGTGTTTGGTTTGTTATCAGCCATCCAAAGAACAGCAAAATATATATTTTATAAAAATATTATTCTCATTCTCATTTATCACAGTTAACCGTTTTTCAAGATGACTAGCTAGAGCTCGATCGACGTAAGGGATCCATTAATGTAATTTCATAGGTGACTTGATTCTTTTGATAATATAAAAAATAATACAGCCGTATTATTGAGAACTAATAAAATAATAAAAATAAAAAGTTTTGGTATACCTAACCTGTACGCTGATCTGGAATAAACAAGACAAATTATATGACTCGGCTGCAGTGGAAAAATCAATTATTTTTAGAAGCTTAATGTTTAATACGTTATTGGACTTAAAGTACATACAGTTTTATTTATATGTTTATACAGAAATGCAAAGAATGCACTCAATATGCCTATAACCACATGGCATGCCATTTTACACATCACATTATAATATTAATACAAAATAATACGAATAAATTGTGAATAACGAGAACTACTTTTTGGTAAATGTAGGTATAGACGTACAGATATTAGAACTAAAAATAGTAAGGACGATGTTCCTTATTCTATGTATTTATTTTGCATGTGGTATGTACGGTATAACACACTTTAAAAATATTTTATAATAATACACTAGTAATTATTAATTTTTTTAAGATCAAACTTTTAATATACGATGAAATTTACGTCATATACTTTACAAGCTGAATAACCCAGCTTCGCCTATTTACGGTTTTTTTTGTTACCTACTATTACTTTTATTTTATCAGTCAGGCTGTTTTTAGATATGTTGATCACAGATTTCCCATGTTACAATACATGAAACAAAAGACTAATTTTCACACACTAGAGTATCCAACATCTATATCTTGTTTCCCTAAATTAAACATTCCTTTAGCAAAAAAAAGTTCGTAAAAGTAAAGTTTACAATCGATTTAACGATTTTTATTAAACTATTTTTTTTCTGTTCTCGATGTGCGTAGTTTTTAGTCGAAACTACCCATTTGATACAATATAAATCAGGTGTGGCTAACTTGTGATACGCATCAGAGGCATATTTGCAAAATTTTAGCATCACTCAAAATTTCATTTATTTCGTTATTAAATCTGAAGTTAAATGGAAAGTAATGGTGAAAAACTTTATTTTATCTAAATAATAATGTTACCAAAATAAAAATGTTAAAAGTTTGAAACTCACTTCCGGAGAATTTTTATACTTGAAAAAAATAACTCATTACATACTCTGTGTAGATGTCATGTATTCACGTCGTGAAAATTTATTTCTTCCACAATGAATGCAATCTTATCTAGATGAGATGGATAAAACTAGTGCTGCTTAATTAAAACTAACAAAACATAAACTTGTGCTATTTTTATAATCCAATGAAAAGGTTTTCAAAAATCATATAAAAAAAATATGATGTGGATGGTAAAGTAATGTTGATACAATTTATTGAAACCAAGATAATACGCATAGAGAAATGTTCTAAAAACTTTTGTGTTTACAATTTTTTTAACAAAATCTCACTTAACGCTCTAAAACCTGACAAATGACCAATTTTTTTTTGAGATTAATAGCAGAGGAAATTTTTTCAAACATTTATCACAACATTTTAGGATGTAACTCAAAATAATGTAATGGACTCCGGTAGTTCAGCGAAATTTCGTACTTTTTACAATCAAAATGTTAATTCAATTATTTCATGTAACATAACGTATACTAAAAAACAAATTTACGACCAATAATCAGTTCCTTTATATATTTATAATGTCAAATATTATTATTTTTAATTAGTGTATTGTGTATAATGTCTTATAGTATCTTTCTTAATTTAAATGTCTAAGAATTATAATTTAAAATATATGTCTACTACTTATAAATATTTATACTAGCTAAATAACCCGGCTTCGCCCGTATACAGTTTTTGTGTTACCCACTATCACTTTTATTTTATCAGTTTTTATATTTATTACAGGCTGTTTTTAGATATGTTTATTCTAGTTTGCCCATGTATTGTATAGAAGTCTGTAAACTCTTTTAAAACTAATTAAGTATTACAACGCCGTTGTTACATTATTATATACATTATGGTGTTGTATAAACCAAACCAAAAAAATATATTTATATTGACATATTTTATTCATCTCAATACCTTTATAAACATTATTTTTGGTACTACCTTTGGGGCTAAAATAGCCAAACTACTGGCATAACTAACTCTAGAACATGTGACATAGAACTGTCCACGTGAAAACATTCTTCTCTCAAGTCGATTGCTGCCATGCTCAATGAATGTCCTTGAGACTTATTAATAGTCATAGCAAATCAAACTTTGAGTGGGAATTGTATTATTTTAAACTCAAAGGGAGAATCAGTCGGAATCAAGGTTATTCTGGGAATTAAAACTATCTCTTCTTATACACCCAGTAATAACTATAGCTTCTATTACATTTTTGTGCAGAGCTTTAACTTGTAATCTAGTTCCATTACACAATTTAGGTGGGTTAAGATTTCTTAGTAATATTATAAGAACTCCAATTTTAAGGATAAGTTTATGCGATGGAAGACCAGAAGGATTCAGAGTATTAAGAAATTCTAAAGGGTAATAGACTGCATCATCTGAATGGATCACTGAATCAAAATATTTATAATCAACAACTTTTTCATTAAATGCCTTTATTAGAATTTCCTTGATTTCGGCTGCCTTGGCTCGCACGCACAACCATTCGATGTATTTCATCTTGATATTTATTATAGCTGCATAAATTCTGGATGTTAGTTCTGATAAAGAGCTAAAAACTGTACTCGAATTTGAGGGAATAGTGATATCGCCATCCAATGAAGGTAAATTTTTTGTCTCCTATTTTAAGTAACATCTCAGCGAAAATCCCAGCAGATGTGTCACCTTTCAAATGGACCCACATATTTTTATGAAGTGCAACTTTCAGGATGTGTGGCCACAAATACAAAGCTTTAAGACACGGCTTTACTTGATCAACTCTTGTACCCTTAGGTATAACGGGTAATGTTTGCCGAAAATTTCCTGCTAGCAGCACAGTGACTCCACCCATCAAACTATTAACTAACCTAACTAAATCTCTAAATCCCTGTTTTAGCAACACTTTAAAATTCAAATTCTGAAAAATCCTTTCTTAGTGTGCCTCTACATTACTTAAGGAACCTTTGTACAAAATTTCAAGTCTCTAGACCCAGCAGTTTCGTCTGGGCGTTTATGAATCACCCATCACAAGTCTAATATTAAAAGTGTAAATTATAAACTTTATGAAATATATACTTAATTTATTTAAATAAATGAAACTTTTATAACTCATATTTATTTAGATTTTTATAGAACACTATATTTCAAAGGTGTAGAATACACTATTATGTCTTACATGAAACTTCAAAATGAGGTGGGTGTACTTGTAAACTAAACAAATCCTACTTCGGTATTTAATTAACACATGTAGAGAAAATAATTAAAATTATAACTCAGGTACATTCATTAGACATATAATACACCCTTACGTGTTCTCTTATGTATTACAATAATAATAATGCTAACAATCACGTTAATAAAATAAAATAGTAAGGACACAATGGTTATAAGCACTTATAAAAAATATGTAATACAGACATTCATAATATATTTTCCACTTGAAGTGTTTGCCAAACAAACACTCAACTCTCTAGCGGCTATGAAAGAATAATGTTTTGAATGTGAACTGGTATACTGAAACCTTACTAAAAAAAGAGAAAAAACATAATAGCACATGTGACTCTTTTAACCTATGTGTAGTCCTCTGGCAGTAGTATAATAACTAGACACGTAGGTACATTTTTTTTATAAACTAAAAAGTGGTGCTTTTTTCTTTCATCTAATTGTCATACCTTCATATTATAATAACGTATGTCCTTCACGCCGGTTCATGAACGCATTAAACAACAACCACAATGTTATATACTTACAATTATATAATACACACACACACATGGATGCCATTTTCTACTTAAACCACTGCTGAATGTAGAAGTCAGATGCCGTTTTCAATTCAACTTCCTATCAATAATCGAATTTCGGTCCTTAAACAAAAACCCAGTTCATGCCGTCGTCCAAACAAAACTTGCCAAAGTGCAGGATACGGAGAAGCGTCATACGATCTCTCTCTCTCTCTATTTATATATATATATTATATACTATACTTGGCATTTTACCCTTTACTCGAACTTTGTTTATTTCAAACCAACCCCTTTTTCAGAAAAACGAAGGAAGTGAGTGCAGAGGAAAAAGGACCAAAACGCTAAATCAACCAGGCCTTATCACTAGCGCCACTGGCTACAGGATCTTTAGATGAACGATAAGTCCAATAAACAATACCATTATGAAGGGATAGACCTTTGAATCATTTCATAAAGTGCTGTAACAATTGCTACAGTATTATGTCCCCGTCTTTGTGTAACGGGTGCAATAAAAATGTTAAATTTTATTTCATTGTTTTTGGAATCGAATAATTTCGGTAAATATAGAGGTTATTGCAAAGTGTTGTCATAGTCATAATTGTAAATGTTTTCACGCCTTTTGTAGGCATTTTCTTTTGTTATTACAAACTTAAATAACTACTTACACAAACTTTAATAATACGGTAAATACAACAATTATAATATTTCATTCAAAATTATTTGTTAGTTCTACAATTATTAATCTTCATATTTTTTTCCCCGAGATTGTAAATTTTTTTAGGATCAATTAATTAATGTTATTATGCATATGTTATTTCATGTAGTTGGCGATTTAAACTGTTAAATATTTGTATTTTAGCCACAATTTAGTTTGAACATTCTTTTAAAATATAACCAATTATGTTTATTCATTAATTCTGTGAACAATTGTATTTATTTTTAATATTTTAAAAGTTTAAATTAATTGAATTTAGGAAAAAATGTGACTACAGAATAAATATAATATATTTTCGTTTTATTATTTATTTATTAATTTACAATCTACAAAGTGGAAATAGTATAATAAGCAAAATTGATAGTTAATAATTAATGACAGAAGATTATGTGTTGAAAATGTATTATAATGAATGTAAAAACAATGATACAAGAATAAAAACAATGTATTATTTGATTAGGTAACTTTCGTATAATTTTTGTTACTTTTTAAATGTTTTCATTACTTGAAAATTATAAACAAGTGAAATGTTATAGTGGGTATAGTCGATCATACAGGGATCTGGATATTGTACATGTATGTTCTCATCATACTTTATTACATCCAATTATTTAATTATAGAAAGCTGTTACGCGATCACATTTTCTATCATATAGTGTCAGTTGGCAGTTTTTTCTTATAAAACTATTTTTTTTATAATCAGTACTATTGGCAGTGTTTTATTCGAATAAAATAAACAAACAAACATATTATTTCAATAAAATATCAACTGACAAGTTATTAATCAACGATTACGCTTATGTCGACGAAAACAGTTTAATCTTATAAGGAATGTCCATTCAAGACTTAAATTAAAAAATTGTACAGCAATACCAATAATATTGAGTCTCCGTCAAACCTAAGCACAGTATGAAATATTATTATTTTTTATTCAAATGATATTATTAAACACATATAGATACTGATTTATACTAAAAATGACTAAAAAATAGTTAAAATTTTTCTTTAAAAGCTTGGTAGGATAGTTTAAAAAAACAAATTTCAGATAAATCACTGAGAAAATGTATTTGGAATTTTGTTTCTTTATTTCTAGGTTTAAAATATGTATAATATACATGCTAAAAATTAGGTATAACTTTAAAAAAATAATATTTTAATCTATGAAAACATAAGTTGAAACTTAAAGATGATTGAAATGTATAATATATAAGTATTATTCATCAGGCGATTTGAAATGTCTACAAATAATACAAACATTATGCAAACAAGAAACGCCTTGTCGATTAGCAAACTCTTTTGGCATTACTCCAACGTTCGTTTTTAATTAAATTGAATTTTCCCCTTTCCTATTCTTGAGCAATTAAAGCCTTAAACACTTAATATCTCATCAGAGAGAAAACACTTATAAATTATAATATTCTTACGAGTGTCATGAAAGTTATACAAAGTATTTTAATAATTTCTTTAAATAACATTTTGAAACATACTTCAAGTATGCACTTTGCACATTGATACCTGAAATAATGTATTAAATGTTTTAAAAAAATTCTCTGGAAAAAAAATGTCGTATGAAATTACCAGCTGCTAATATTATATTGTGTTGAAAACTGTTGATTTTTTTTTTTTTAATAATAATAATTACAACAAACTTGGAACATTCTGCACCAAAACATATAACTAATAGTTTACTACTAGGAAATCTTTAAAATACTTTTGTCAAAATTGGATATTATATCCATATTTCTATACCTTTGGCCTTTAGGTATGTAAGACAGATATCTAATGTCTAATTATTTATGAATATTACGCAAGACTTCTTCAATTTAAAAAAAAATATATATTTGCTATACACACAGTTTATATAATTTATTTATCAAACCTCACGCCCTTTTCGTAGTATAAATGTGACTTGTAAGAGAACACAATAAAGATATTTATGGACTAGATGTAGGAAATGTTGACAATTTATTAAGAAAAATTAAAATTGCATAAATACGTCTTAGAATTTTCAATACATTTTTAAAGATAATATTATGTTCTAATGTTTTCAGTTTTTCACGCCAATTTATAATATAAAAAGAAAAAGCAATTTTATTATATTTCATGCCATTAAAGTATGAATACGGTAAAAGGAAGTTAGTTGAAAAAAATGTTGTTTTTTCTGTTTAACGTGTATCTGAAACATCAACATAAAAGTGAATAATTGTATACAAAACTAAAGTCATTCCTTTATATGCTATTTATCATGATTTTCTGTTATACTTGAAAAAATATATTTTTGCCATGATTTAATTTACGACCACCATCATAAATCAAAATCATCATAATATTGAACGTATATCACATTTTATGAGACTTATCCCGATGAGATAAATATTTTAGAATTTCGTATTTTTAAACGAAATAATTAAATGAATTAAACTTCCGAATAGGTCCGAATAAGTCACAAGTAGCAATAGTAACTTTCCTTGGCTGAACTTGAACAATAGTACATAGTATAATTATTTCGACTACATAATTATAATTTATAAAGTCTCCAGATTCAAATAAGAAAACTACATTTTGGTTCTCTTGATGATGGACGAAAAATGGCTGAAATAAACGCTGACTTTACTTTCAGAAAAAATACATATATATTTGAATATACATGATTAACTTAAATATAATTATGTGGAAAACTTTTAAAAATTAATGTCCATAATGGCATAATGCGACATTGGTGAAGCATAGGTGCATTTTCACAATACAGTAAATCTTATTTTGCATTTGCCGAAGCCTGCAGTTGCAGGTCATTTCTAACATAATTTTATTACAGGCAGTAACCATAAGGCCAGAAAACTATATGAATTATATTTTTAGAGATAAAATGACAAAGAGAATAATTGCATGGATTCCGTTCGGCGCACCTTAGACTCAATTCTATACACTTGTGTGGTGGCCAAAGTCATGTTAAGTCGTATAATCTCCGCGGGATAAATGTCACGCAAATTCAGTTTGAAAGAGACCCATGAGGAAGGTAAGGTAATAATACAATGCACTATAGCTGAGGTTCGTTGGGATCTGGGCCAAGATCCAGATTCTCGATTGCCGACTGAGTTATTATATTGCCATGGATTGTAAAGGGTGCAGCGAGCCGGTGGTATTCGCTGACGTCGGTATGGAAAAGAAAAACTTGTATTTTTGGCACAATATTTCTACTTAATCCCGAAGAAAAACAACGCACGGCCGTAGACCCAGTCGCACTCGTTAACAAGATGTAGGTACTCACGTATTTGTACGCAATAATAATATGATGGTATTCTGTGGATAACAAATCTGACGGAAAAAAATATCCATGAAAATCGAATTGAACGACAGCCGAACAGTGAACGGCCACGAAGGATTTTTGAAGTTCGAGGGTGCACTCCAATAATCGACCCACGTGAATAGCTTTTGGACGTCACGTCAAATAAGGATTTATTTTAATCATCGAAAATTCGGCGGTGATTCGTGACACTTATCACAATATCTCAGAGTCGGTACGTGAGCTTATAATAGATGCTAAGATTCCCCGTTGAACTAAAACGAGTTCTTCGAGGTAAAACTCGGTTTAGTTAAGAAGGAAAAAAGGATTAAATCTTCGTGTTTAACAAAATCCCGTCCATGGGCTTATACCTCGAAACGAACCTTAATAGAATGTATTTTAGGCTGACCGTGGAATTGAGCTAACTGTCGCCAAACGATACTTTAGTCATAACGAGAAGTCGGGTTGCCATAATCAGTATTTTGCTGTTGGTTGTACAGGTCGAGTTTGTATTGTAATCACAAGCAGCATCAAAGTACATTTATAACTAAAGTCGAAAACTAGTCACGTACGCATCGTTATCGATACCAATAAATTGTATAGAAATATTTATTGAATCGAAATATTATGAAAAACGTATATATAGTTTGTATATTATTATATAAATGTTGTATTTTTTTATATTTATTTATTTCATTTTTTTGTTAGACGGTAGAGTTTGATTTAGTACATGCAGCTTATACGAAATGAATACACCTGCGCAAAAATATTAATGAACAGTTGTTTTTTTCTTATCTTCCTTAACCTTCAAGCAGCACATTGTTTTCTCGTAATCGTAATGTTTTGCATGCAAACTTTTAAACTTATTCTAATATTAAACTGCGCATGAATTATGGAAGTTTCTATCAAGATGTATGATGCGTAATGCGTATTACGGATTCTACATTCATAAAATTCTTATATTTAATTAAAAAACAATTAAAATTATCCTTCTAGCTATATAATATTATGAACCAGAAATCCACCACGGGTGGTTTTAATTTTATAGACAAATTATAATATTCAATTATGTTCTTTAAACTAAACTTCAGGTGAATACTTTATATATTAATTATTGTTTTCACCATTAAATAAATTAAGTATAAGACATTCTTTTGGATTTAAAATTAAATGGCTTCTATATTGTTATCCGTAGGTAATGTGTAACATTCTATAATAATAAACATAAGATACAAATCAAACTTGAATACATCATCAAAAGGTTCATGTCAAAATTACTGATTAATAGGCTCTCGACTGAAACACTATATAGTTTTATTAATATGTTTGAGTTATAAATTATAGACGTTTAAAATTTTAGGAAAATACTAAACATTTTTTGAAAAAATGTTTTAAATAAATACTATTTTCGCAGAAATAATGTACAATATCATTTATTTGCATCGGCTACCTACCATTTATTAGTCCACGTATTTTCATAAAACAACTCTATTCCCCTATACCGCAAGTATAGAATACATTATTGATTAAAATTTTTTTACAAGTATTCTAAAATTAAAAAATACAATAACGAATAACAAATAATATGCATAACGAATGAAGAAAAGTACCTATGTATATAATAATATATTATATTTATTAAGTAAGCTTGGTAGTATGACTACAATACGATAAAAGTACCTGATATGAATACTTTAAAAATTGAACAATAAATTAAAATTTTGAATGTTATTTTTTTACGTTAACTGTGTTTTTTTTTATACTTTTGTTGTAACCTTTTCAGTATAAGATATTATTCAACTAAATGTTGTATAAAAATACATGGCACGTGTATCCGGAGATATAAGTAAAGACGATGCTAAATTAAATGAATACCATAAATTTTAAAAATACGATGAAATTTTACTTGTTTAAAGATTACGCAGTGTTAGGTGTATTTCATTGTAATCATACGCTTCCGTAGTAAGAAACTAAAATGTATTGCCAAATATAGATCACACATTGAAATATTGTCCTCCACTATAGTCGTATAACATGCAGCACCTACTTACACCTTCTTATAAAAACATTTACATAATTACATATATAATCGTATCAGTTGGACATTAACATTAAGTAGAATTATTATAGATTCATTGGGGATTTAATCCGCATTCTTACAGTACAGGTCATATCCAATAGTCACTAATACTATCAATGTGTTGATATCTATTAACAATATATATTTTACTAACCAGTAGAAAGTATTTAGCAATGCATTTTTTTACGAAATAAGCCCAGCCACTATGTTCATTAACTGTTTGTAGTGACGTGTAGTGTAGGGACGGTTGGTTAAGAACATGTAATGTATATGTGTGACAAGGATTTTGTTGCTAAAAATCCCGGGTGGTCACCCATCCGGAAGCTTACAACGGCAGTTGGTGCGTACACTCAGGGCACGTATGTAACTAAGTGTAGACAATAGGCCACATCAAGCCACAAAAAAAATCATTAATAATTAATCAAAGTTGGACAATGAATTTATACAACAAGTTAGCCAGTTTGTTATTACTTATTACATTTACTACAAATAGGTGCAAGTGGATTGGGCGCAGTGAAGTGATAACAAATTGTTTAATATATTATTATGGTAGGTACATATTATTATATTATAAATTCATCTTGTTATTCAGATTCTAAAATAACAAATTTCCTTTTTTATATAGGCTTACTAAATGAATTCCCTGATGCTATTTACACTTTACAGTAACTATATTATTAATTGATTACTTTAATTAATGTTTCAAATCAAATGGATCAATTTAAATTTTGTATTTAATAGTAAGTACTAAAACAAAGAAAATTACTCTATACTATTTGTTTATTAAAATGGTTTTTATATTGATTTTATAAGATAGATATTTACAGGATACATTTAATTTATTTTTGCAAGTATTTTCATATATACCTACCTGCTATACGCCATTTACCATGGGTTGAACTGTGGAAACATGTAACGTGTCTTCAACATATTTAATTTTAACGACTTAAATTTGTTATCCTTTATTTAAAATATAACAAAAGATAATTAGTTTATGCATGCCTAGGTACTTGTATATTAATGTGAACTGTTGTTTCTTTTTCACCACTTAAGACCACAAAAACATTTTCGTGTTTTTGTACTTTGCATTACCGTTATGTTTTTAATAGGCCATATTCATTTTTTCTCTTCTATTTCTCGTGTAAAATTAAGAAAGGAATTGCGTTGTTTAACTGTGTTATAAATGTTTATTAGAGCTTATTACAATAGTATACCTATTATAAATTATTAAACTATTATATTAAGTATCTATAATTTAACATAGAAAATAATGTTAATACTTTTTGTTTTTATTATTATTAACATATACGAGTAAAAAGCATTATAATCTACCTGTGTAGTTTAGCATTAATCATTGCCAAATAAATAATATTATTGTGTCTAATTAATTTAAAAATTATTTACCTGGTGAATAATATCATGCGTACCTATCTATATAACGTATAACATCAAATGTGTTATCTGCAGAACTATCTGATCTAGATAAATGAATGTTGATTAAACTTTTCACGAAAAATGTAACGCCAAAAGTTAAAACGTACACACTTCACTATTCTTATATTTTCGCAATTGGTAGATTATAAATATTTATTTAAATGGCTACATTAATTCTTTAAGCAAATGTTATTCCTACTAACTGTATTATAACTGATGTATAAGGTAGACACTAAAATATTTTAATTTAAATTATAATTAAAATTAACAAAAATTCAAGTACAAAACATATCAGCCAAACTAAAATTTCAATTAAATTCTCAGTATTATTTTACAAATTAATATTATTTAAGTCAATAACAATCTTATGATAATTAGACATAGAACTATAGTAACTGTTTCATTATATTTTATAATGTTTGGTATTTTAATGAAGCTATACAATGCGTATTGTCTTATATTTGTGAATCATAGTTTAAATATATCAACAAATTTATCTTGGCATTTTTTCAATTTGATTGAATACATATATATTTTTGTTTTTTTACTAAACATATTTGACATCAGCAGCAAACGCCATTAGTCAAAATTAGTATACACAATTAGTATACATATTTTTTTTTAGATTTTATTATACAGATTGTTTTTTTTTTTTTCAAGAATTTGAGAACCCTGGTGATGGTGGTAGCGTCCGGTTTGAGTGCTGCGTTCAACGTGATGAGTACGTTTGGATTTCTTCGTTCATTCGTAAATTGTTGAGATTCCGTGATTATGTAGCAGACTGTTAGTTCAGTTCCACAATAAATGCACACACTACATATATTTTTACGTATATTATCGAAAAATATCGTATAATATTTTTTCAAATGTTGATGTTAAAATTATTTGTTTTTATTTTGATTGAAAAATTCAAATTTTTAGTTTTTTTTTTTTTTTTTGAACTCACAAAAATACAAAATCATTTTATCTAACAGATAATTGTGTAAACATATCCTTTTTTCTGTGTTTTTTTTTTTTTAATTTCAACGATTATTTTGAAAACTAAAATCTTCTTACAAGTGTCGAAATTATTTCACTTTTGACTTCAAAAATATAAATTTTACCCAAATTTCTACCGGAAACCACTCTCAGAGTTGAAGATAGAAGCACTTTTACTACTAAAAAAAGTTACTACAGACACTCAAAAAATAAAAATATAAAAACACACATCATTATAAAACCAATACATTATCTCCGTTCAAAATCTAAAATGGTACCTAGTGCACAGAACTTAAATAACTAAAAAATAAATTATGTTTAGATAAACCACGTTTTAACCATCTTTATTGTTATTTTTTTTTTTATGATCTATCACAAATGTCTAGAAAACTGTTGGAAAACTCAAAAATTTATATTTTCCTTGTACCATTTCCAATTTACAAAAGCGTTACAGAAATGTTTCAGTTCATTTATCACCTAACGGTTTTTTCTTAATAATAAGAAGTACATTATTATAATAACAAAACATTTATAACATTAGCTAAATTCAAAATAAAATATTTATGTTTTCATGTTAACATGTTCTATACAGTAATGTTACCATTCAGATACTTAATAAATTAGGTGTGTGATAACCATAATTATTGATTAATAGAAAATTTTATTTTATTAATTTAATTTTGCTATACAATTATATTATATTACACCATTCAATTTAATAAAATATGTTATAATAGGTAGCTTTTCCCGTCATATTTGATAATTTTTTCCTTTTATCCTATAGAGGTTCTCTTATTTTACTACTAACATGTACATTGTACCATTTGTACCTACAGATTGTATATAACTTGTAAAAAGAAGGTTTTAAAAAAAGTACTTGTTCACTTATGAACCTTTATGAAATATTTAGTTTAAGTAATAAGATGAATTTTAATATCAATATTTATTTTTAGCCTGAACAACCTCATCTGTCTCTAAATAATAGTATGAATTATTAATGTAGTTGTTTTATACAATGCAATATCAAATATATATTTATACACCATACCTACATATTATATAATGAGATGGACATATGTGCATGTGTTAGTACAGTAGAACAATCTTATTTTATATATTCCTTCTGCCTGTATCAGCTATTAAATAATAAAAGATTAAAAATGAAAACTTATTTCTCTTCGTTATATATTATGAAATGCTGTCACCAATAAAGTTAGGTTATTAAACAAGTGTACTCGGAACACGTGTATTCTACAAGCTTGATTTTTATATGTACTTTATTGCATAAGTATTAAATAAAATAAAATGTTTTATTTACTAAACTATCAAATCTGTGTGTTTAAATGTACATTTCTAAAATTTAATTAAAATAATTACATATATTATTAGCTGTTACGTTATATAAAATATATAAATATTGGAAAATATCTTTAGAAGATTAATTTAATTTAATACGATATATATTCCAATAATAATTCCAATTAAAACAATTTGGTAAATCTTATTTTTATAACAGAATTTTATTAAGCCATGAAATTCGTAACTAAGAAAACAAATTTTTTCAAGGAAGGACGTGTATTTTTAAAAGAATCTTTTTTTTCATATTACCTACTTGTAATAGTTGGTAAATAATTCTGAATATTATACTCATTAAAACGCAAATCGCAGGATATCTCTAAAAAAGATCTATGAAAACGAAATGACCTTAGATAAAAAGTCATCCACGTAAAATAATACGTTCGAGCAGAAAGGATACACCAAAAGCCTTACCGGAATAATTGTTTGGGTTTTAATAACATTAGTATTCAGGCCGGAATTTTGGGTATGGCACTCGTTCAACTGCTCTGTGCAGATGATAAGCCTCGAAAAACAGTGTTCACTGTTCAATTCAATTCTCCATAAACGATTTAAACATACAATCCTCTTCTATTACGTTTAAATAATTAATGCCACTGAAGAAGTAGACACTTGTCAGCCAGCGTATTATTAAAAGAATATACAACGAATATATACAACGTGTTTGGTTAAATTTAATATTTTTCTTAAACAAAACAAATACTTTACTTGATACTTTTTTCCATCAGTATTACATATACAGACACAGTGCCTCATTGTGTTTGTACTCGTATACTCCCATTCAACTAATAATTACTAAAATATAGTAATAGTAATCTAGTAATCCTTAACTGGCTTAACTTATACTTCCTCCAAAAACTGTTATACATATAATTATATAAATCTATTTTAATACTTAATGTATTCAACTTTTAAGACATTTACATGAATTGATTTACTATGAATTGGCTATTTCAAAGTTTTTTACGACATGAAAACATAATTTTATTGATTTATTCAGAATTATTAATATAACCCAATATAATAAAATATTGTTATTTACATAACACAATTTTAAGTAATACCTAATCATATGAATCTTTTAATATTTATAACATCATTTACAATATCCATAATATATTCTACTATGCACATATTTTATGACAATACATTCTCTATCATATAGATATAGAATTATCTAAATATTTTTAGAAACAAGATATTAAAAAGTCATGAGAATTTAAAACCCTACACTCTAATTTTTCTTCCATGGATTCTTGAAGCTTTGTAGCTAATAAAATACTATTGTAATCACTAATCTTATTGATTGCACTGTACTTTCCAACATCTTGAGAAGTTCAAATTTTTTTTTCCCAAGTGTTCTTTATATTGTCTTTACCTAATAATTTTAATATAAAATACGTACATACAAATTGTACATCAAAATATATTTTATTTAGTTTTAAATTTTAATATTGTTTAATTTATTATTTTTATTGTTGTTCAAAAAGGAATAGATTACCGTTGACTTTGAGTTTATATAAGCATCTTCTATAATTTTATACTCGTGAAATATTTTTAATATATTTCAGCTCTTTTTGAACACTTTTAGAGGTATTGAATTGTAAACTTTTTCAGTTTTTTTGATTCATGTTAATAGAAATAATTTTCTTGATCTAAAGCCTGACAATGTATAATATAAAAATTGTAATTTAACAGTTTGAATAATCTATTGTTTTTAAACGTGATGGAAATTAAATTGGATAGCTAAAATAATGATTTCTTAAAAATATTTAAATGATTTGAAAAAATATTTATCATAGAGTTTTATCATATCTCTTTAATATTTAGCTAAACATAATGAAACTATCAAAATATTTAGATAAATTACAAGTAATTTGTACCACAGATCTATTAACACTGTTCTACAAGACAATAATCTTAATACCCGTACCTATATCACTTAAACTGAATATATGATGATAAATATAATGTATAACTATTTTGTTAAGTACGATATCATGGTCCAAAATGAGTAGGTACAGCCTATTAGTATTACTAATAGAAAAATAAACTACTTATAGTAGTATAACTTAATTCTAAAATATTCATTGAAATATAGGTAGGAACATCGCCTTTACTCGGAGTCCATTTTCATATAATTTATTTTATAGACGATAGCTGAATTGAAATTTAACACATTCATTAATTAATAGTGACCTACTCAATAGCGAAGTACACTCGAAACCTACAATTGTATCACGATACGTCTATATACCAAAACAACTTCCTTTGTTTTTTATAACATTATATACCTACTTTAAAATCATCTTTTTTTACCACTCTATATATTTCTATACAAATAAGCTAAATTTATTCACTTTAAAATTATAATAAAACACAGTGAATTATGTTTTATGGAGACAAGTGGATCCAGAATGGAAGGGTGGACACAATAAATCGTTTTTTTATATTATGTGTGGTTATGTTTAAAAATCTACGTTTAGTGAATATGGTGGTTATTATATTCTATATATTTAATAAATCTATATATCAATTTAAATATTTTATTTTAGCAGGAGTAGGAAAATAATTAATAAGATGAACATCTATTAATTATTTGTGCATAATAATATAAATTGTAGTGGTTTACTAAATTTGTATACAAGTAAAAAAATCTCATTTACTATTATATACGAGTCATGACTACATTAACCACATTTTATAAACCTTAGATTGAATGTAAAATCTTTTGTATGTTTTAGAAGGCTACACATGGAGGTTAAATATTAAAATGAATATGCCATATACTTTCAGATTTTTGTCTGACCCACCTCTCAGCATTCATTAAAAATATAACTTAAGTATCAGTGACCATCTCTTATCTTATTTTAGTGTCCTTTTCTTTAAATAAAGCTCTTTTAAGCACACACAATACGCAGGAAGAATCCTGCCAATTAAACTATCATATATAATGTTTATTACAATATTTATGTAACTATACTGCTGGAAGTTTTGAATTTTTCATAAAACATGCTCTACTTTTCCGAATTCAATCATTAATCATTGTGATTCTATGATTCAATTTTCACATGATTTGTAATTATTTACTGTCATATATAACAATATAGATAAACACTATTATAATATAATATATCTTAATTCAAATATTTATTGATATTATCTTAGCTATAAATATTTTTACATTATATTTAAATGATTTTTTTTTTTTTTAATAAATTATCAATTTTGTCAATTATTTTCTTTATATTTATAGGTATTAATCTGATAACTATTGCCTGTTGATATAGAACACATACAAATTGAAAATTTTCAAAAAAGCTTGCTATTGTTAAAGTAAGATTTATTTAACAATATTGTAGCAATAATGTTTCAACGATATTTTATTGAAACAATCTGCAGTATATGTTTCAATTTTTACAAAACAACTTGAAGTGGTTCAAGATAATCTCCAATATAGGTTATGTGCTGATTATAAGATGGCCATAACTTTTTATTCTATAGGAAATGGTGCTTAAAATTATGAAACCATCGTTCTAAGTACAAAATGTAAAAGGATTCAGTTATAAATTATAAATTATTATATTATGAAAACAAATTGAAATAATTATTTATTTTTAAATACCTTTCGTCCCACAAAAAAAAAAACTACTTTTTAAACAGAGATTATACATATTAGGTAAACAATACGATTATTTTACTACTTATTGTGCATTTTTTTTCATATGTACATAAATCAATAATGTGTATAAATAAAAAATGATATTGATCTTCAGTAAAACATAATATGTGAAATATTGTGAATGTTTATAAAAAAAAAATCAATTGAAAAACAAATATTCCTGCAAAATAACGATAAAAAATATATTCATGGCAGTGAAAAATGATTCTAAAAAATATGAAACATTTCATAGAATAATATTATGGGTACGTAAAGGGACATTGATCAAATAAGAAAATTTACGATATTTGTCAATAGATGTTATGTTTAAAAAAACATTATCCAAATAACTTCGAAGTAAAAAACTTACTAACGTAATTATGTTAGACATTTTCCGATTTCACAGTTAAAATTGGTTTATGCTAAGGATTATATATATAGATTGTAGGATAAGGTACTTGCACAACACGAAAAAAGATTTGATTCCTATATTCTTACCGAACCGACAAAATGTAATATTCACACATCGATAAACGAATAATAATAATAATGTATTTAAATAATACTTAATATCAATAAAAACGTCCTTAAATTAATAAAAAGGTTGCTCTCGTTGAGATTTCTCTATCTGAGCAAAAAAAGTATATAAAACAGATACTATTTAATACTTATATATCCATTCATATGCCTAACGTAATCGTTGCCATTGTTTTAAATTCATAAAAGGTTCGTGTCGTGCTTGAATAATAGGGTTTAATTTCTGGTATTAAGAGGATACAAAATTGTGTTTTTTGAAACGAACCTACTCTAAATCCATCAATTATATGGGTTTAAGACCTTAAATTATACTTACAGTGACGATAATATTGAAAATCGTATGATATTTAAATTTAAAAAAACATGTCTTGAATCAATTTAACAACAATATTGAAAATAAATTTTAACCTATATTCTTAAAAAATTAAATTAAATCTTTTATAAAGGTTAACTTATTTTGATGATAATTAATTTACTATGAATTAATACTTCAAATAAAACTTTGCTCAATACATAATTTTTTAAATAAATAGGGTCCACCATATCTTGTTAGTATAGTACACACTTTGTTAGGAACTATACTATTAAATTTTATTCATTCAGATTTTAACCTACCTATATCATCAATAATGATATTTTACGACTAAAAACAAATTTACACAATGTAATTAATTATAATATATAGAGTAACATATTATACAAATACAAGTATTTATACCAATACAATTATCCTAAAAAGTTAAAATCTAATAATGCGGGTGGAAGCATCTATTAAAAAGGCAAACAAAACTTAAAAGTACCAATAAGGCAACAAATCTTTGATTTAATTTAAATTCTGTCATCGATCTTGTGGCCACTTATTTAATTATTATGATTATTACCAACACTGTGAATATAGTAGTAGGGTCTCGATAATCCGAACACAGGCTAATCCGAAAGACGCGGTAATCCGAACGGGCTTGAGAATTATCTTATCGCCATAATATGCACATATGTATGTATTTATAAATAATATTTTCCGGGTAATAAAATTTTTCAATTATGTGAGACAAGACTACCAATTCATAATGGGAATCAATGAACAAAAAAAAAAAAAAATCGATATTTTAAATATTAAAGTTCATAATTATACTCATTATATTAATATTTTATATATTCATTGTCTTTTGAAATTACGAGCTTTTACACGATTAATACAAATAAAAATAAAATTTCATATCTTAAATTACAATAAATTTCATGTTTTTTTTTAAAGCCATAGGTAATCCGGACAAATCGCTAATCCGAACGACCCCTTTCCCCAACCTCGTTCGGATTATCGAGACCCTACTGTAATGATGCTATTAAATTATCTTAAACATAATATTATTGAAGTATTTTATAAATACATTAACTATATTTTCTACAAATTTTACATCTAAAAATGTAGACATAAACACAAAACCTAAACTATTTTTTTAAATATTATATAAAATACTGTTTTCATCTACTTAATTATCTATATATCCTATTATCTGAATCGTACTATTGCGTATGTACTATATATAGTAATAAACAATTTTTAGTTAATCGCCGGCTCGCCAATAACTGGAAAAATATAACTGAATAGATTTTTTTGAATTTTTTCTCAGTTTTTTCTAATAATCCTCTAAAAATTTTTGTACTAATTTAGCCCTCCCTATCTGCTCTACCACTCTCCAAACAACACTTAAAATAAAAACAAGAAATAATAATTTCTTCATTTATTTAGTTTATGGTTTCTATCGGTTACAAATAACAAAATAGTTATTATAATTTGATATATTATGTTACGCCTTTATTTGGTTCCTAGATGAAACCATCCAAATTAATGTGTTGGAAATGTGCAAGTTTACAACTGAGTTTAAGAAAGGATAAATAACGAGCATTTAATTTGTCATAGGCAATGTCACACGGCAAGATCGACTAATTAGCAATAAAGGCTGACAATTAAATAAATCATTTATCAGAATAATATAAACCAAAGCCTCAAAAATGTTGAGTACCGAAATTAAAAGTTAACGAGAAATCAAATATATATAAAATATAAAATAATTGATTTAAATAAATAAAGAATATTTTTTAATGTATAGTCTATTAATAAATTTAACTTTCAAGCGTTGATTTGTTCGTTTTCATTTATACATTTTAAATAGAAATAAATGATAAAAAGCATAATAAAATATACGAACATTGTTTTAAAACAATAATTGGGTTGCAATTCACAAGTTATACTGGAATTATAATTATTATGTTATATTAATTAACGTAAAAATGTTATTATATTATTATTTACACTTTATAAGCTCATAAGTTACAGCCAACAGACTTAAAAATTTAATGGTAGCTGGTCTCTAGCCTTTCCTTCTCCTTTCTAAAATCTAAATAAATTATAAAATATTTTCACAGTGTCAACATTTTTAATTTCACATCTCATATTTTAAAATATTTAATATTTATACTCATAAGTCATAAATTCATATTTTTTTTTATAATATTATAATAATTTTAATATAATTTTGAAAAATAGTTCTGCATTGTAAAAAATCATAATAATAATATAACTCTTTATAATTAATTAAAATTGTAATGATAGGATTCTCGTTGTTCATTTGAGTATACAGTAGTCGAAAAAATTAAGTTCTTTAGATAATATAGAAAGTACCACAATATATTTTTATTAAATGTAATAACAAATAAGTCACTAAAATATTTCTAAATAATCATTTAAATAAACAACAAAACAATTTTGGAATTATTAAAACTGTAACCTAATAATTGTTTCCAATTTACAACATACAATAAATATTAAGAGGACTAGGTAGGTAAACGTCCACATGTGTTGTCTTACCAGTTACCCTTGCCTCCCTTGCACATTTTTAACGTTGAAAGTAAACCGAATTCGAATACCTAATGGATTCTTCATACAATTTATTTATAGTTAATATTGGATAAAGTTTAAATATAATTGAATTTTTAGAAGAGAATATAAACTGGGACCACGCAGTAAGTTTCTTTATACGTCAAGTTATATACATTGGAAATAAAATGAATTATTAAGTACTTTAATTAGTTTTCAAAAATAAAATAAAATAAAAAACACACATCATTGTAAAATCAATACATTCATCACTTCGTTCAGAATCTAAAATATGAATAAAAACTCACCTTTTAGACACGGTTTATATTCTCTTCTAAAAATTGAATGCTATATTTAAAAATGTTACTCTTATATTAACTATAAATAAAAAATAAACTGTAGTAAAAATCCGTTACATAGATTTGCTATGCCTATATAGTTATGCACCTACACGTGTATAAGACAGGATAAACACATGTGGATGTAGCGTCTTCTTAAGATTAGATAAATTGTGACTTGGTACGCCTACTTTGTAATATACAGGGTGTCCCACAGAGATCTGACCTTCTGACAAATGAAATAACTTTTGTTCTAATCAAGATTTTTTAAAAATGTCTTTTAAATATAATCCATTGACACTTGCGCTACATTTTTTATTTTTTATTTTTTAATACTGAAAATAAAAAACTTAAAAATTGATAAATTTTTTTTCGAAATATTCAATATAACCAATTTATAAATTTGATTTTCAGAAAAATGTATATTGTAAAAACACTTATTTAAGTCAAAAGGCTGTTTTTTACAATTTTTTTAAATATCAATATTTTCGTTAGGTAAATTATAGTAATTTATAGTTTATACATCACATATTATTAAAATAAATACCTACAATAAAAAAAAATAATTAGATTTTAACATGCACTTATTTAAAAATGTTCTTATAAAATATTTTTAAAAAACTTTATTATTTTTGAAATTACAAGGTTTCTAACATAAACTAGATCGTAATTTACTTAACGAAAATATTGATATTTAAAAAAATTGTAAAAAATCAGCCATTTGACTTAAATAAGTGTTTTTACCATATACATTTTTTTCAAAATCAAATTTACAAATTGGCTATATTGAATATTTTGAAAACATTTTTTATCAATTTTTAAGTTTTTTTATTTTCAGTATTAAAAAATAAAAAATGTATTCTAAAAATGTAGCGCAAGTGTCTATTGAATGATAATTGAATCTATTACGATATTCTGTCATGCCGACACAGGTGCTATAGCATTATCACAGTGTATATTACACCAATGATGCATTTCGTAACTAAAGGTATATAAAGCTTTTACATAACTATAACTAATATGATCTTGTATAGAGTGCCATGCAGTTATTCTTGCGTACAGAAAACGTTGCTTCGTGACGTATTATTTGTATTAATATTTATAGTTTTTAAAAGTGTTTTTGGAATAAATATGTAGATTCTTAAACAAAAAAATGCATAGATATGTACCTAGATCATTAAACTATGTTTTTGTACAGTATACATTTCACAATGAAGAATTCTCTTAATTTATTATATTTTAAATTGTATTATTAAAAAACAAAATGAAGTAGTCGCTGCTTATTGGACTAATAGATAATTGACTCGTCTGCCTACAAATTAATGTCAAACATACTATTCCCGATTTGCACAAATACTAATACTCGTACATAAAAAAAAAGTTTTATATTTGGTTCTGACCTCATTAAACTGATTAATAGAGTGTCAATTAAAATGCATAATTGGATAAATAACTAGAAAAATTATACCTAAATTATTGAATATTTTTATGAATTTTCTTCTGGTCGTAAAATCCATAATATGGAAGTACAATTTACTAAATATAATGCAATATATATCACAAATAAACAGTAATAAATATTTAAAAAAAACATAATATTTAATAAAATAAATTTATTTTTTATCTATAAATCTTTTTATTGTTACATACTTATAATATATTTTTATTCTTGCAGGGGAATTTTTCCGATACTAACTTATTAATGAACTCAACAGTTTAATCCCAAAGTATTTGATGTGTAATTAAATACTTAGAGACTTAATAGTAAAATTATAAAATTTGTTTAGTCCCAAAAAACTTAACAAAACTTCAAAAACGTTATGAATTAAATATATTTATAACTTTAACACGTTTTATTATTTATGTTTGCGATTCCTATGATTTGTTATATATGCTCTGAATTATTATAATTATATATTATATAAATATAACACAAATATTATTATATCCTTCCTGACTACCTATGTATTGAATTATCATTATTTATTTTCATTAATTTGTTTAATAATAAAATAATAATTATAACATCACTATCTTGTATTTATAAATATTGTGTAAAAAATAACTGGTAAATACGGAAACATACACACATATGTTAAAGATTTTAGGTAAATACAAATTTATAATTTTTATTATAGTCAACATAACTTGGACAACTTAACTTGACAAAAATATAATTAGTAATTACGACGCAGGGACACATTCCAATAACGGAAATCTTAGATTTGAATCGTAAAATCAATAAAATACATTATTTTTAGACTTAATAATACCTACCTGAAAAGAATGTGAGGTGTTTTAATTATAATTTTATTAAAAAGGTAAATGTAATATAAGATTTATTCGTGTATAATATTATATATCCCTAATTATATAAATTAAGATTTAAAAATAAAGATTATTAACAAAAATGATTAGTTTATTTTTCTTTTTAATTGTACACAATATACCCTCAACAACATTGACCATTGACTTTATTAGTCTATTATTTACTATTATAAGTGCACGCATTTAATAATTTACCATAAGAGGTTTTCTACATTACTGGGAGCAATAGAAAAGTTTAGATTTATATATTTCTGTCATAAATAACATTTCATTGTTTCAAACATTTTTACCTAATTATGTAGTACTTAAAGTGGACTTAAATGATTAGATTTTTTTAAACAATTTATATTTGCTACATAATATTTTTCATTGTATTATCTGAATAATATTTATATATAATTTGAAAACTATTTTATAAAACAATAATATGTACGAAATCGGGATCAAGGAAGACCGCTCTTCAACTCTGTATAGTAGAAACCAATTTTTAATTTGCAAATAGAGATTTTTGGAAGTCGATGATATGTCACATTCCAAAATTTCACTCCCAGAGGCATCACGTAAATCTTCAAATTTGGGTAATCAGGGCTACGACCGATATACATGTGTACAAAAATGTAAAACATGGAATAGCAAATGTAAAGCAACGTAGCGGCTATGTACATCAAAATATCACGGAAGCAGTACATACGACAATAAGTGATAATAAAATTTAAAAAACTTAATAATTTTTTCTAGTAATATAAATACATGTCATATTGTCATTATTCATTAAATCATCTCATCCATTATCTATATTGTCCAGTATACGAAAGGCATTGTATAAAATTCCCAAATTATATACCTTAATATACTATATATATGCGTCAACTTGGGAGTTTCTTTATTTGAATATAACCACCGTGATAAACCAGGCAGTACCTATACTGCCAGTTAAAATAACCAACATTCTCTAAAAAAAATCTTCAACATTTTCATACTAAAATTTCTAATCCCTATCATAATGACAAAAGTTTTTTTTTAAATTTAGATATAAAATGATTATAAAGTATGATAAGTCTCACAAACAATCTTATAAGTTAATAATTTTATTTTCATATGCGTCAATCCGTTATCAATTTAACTTATAAGATTCGATAGCTATAAATCAAGTGTACACATTCCATATTATAATATATAAAACTATCCTTAATTCTCACGCGTCAAAAATAATTTAAAACAAGAATAGATTTTAAATGATTTTACAGAACAGTGTAACAAAGAAATACCCGTATTAATAATAACAAAAGCTGTGATGGCGTTCAGTTTTACAAGAAACAATTATACTATTCAATATAAATTCTATACAACACCCAAGTTCCTTGTAAATTTTTTAAATGTTGAAACAGATATTTCTGTTTTTTAACGTCTCAAATACATTACACGAATAATTTTTTGTGACGTTATTTAAATCTACGTGCAAACAGCTTTTGTTCTTTCTCACGCTTTTTCGAATTGCGGCCCAATAGGTCTCTTAACAATATTAATTATATAATTATTCGAACTTTTGCGATTATCGTGAAAAAATTCAACACAAATAAACTTTTACCCATTGACCCGGTTTCCTTTTTCTCGGCATCCAAATGTCAACATATATATTTTATAGCTCCGTGTTCGTGATATTTTTATAGCCATTAAATTCAGATTTCCCCAACACATATTTATTACAAAGTGGTCGAACCATAATCGATTAGCAACGAGATATTAGTGAGATGTGAGATAATGTGAGTGAAAATGAAAAAAAAAACTAGGATTTTATAGAGGGTGCAATCATAAAAGTTGACTATAGATTTTCACAGAAACGCGTCATATCGAAACATCAATATAATAACTATGTTACAATGTGATGGCATAATATTTCAATGTGATAGTGGTAAGGAAGCATTATTATAAGATAGTTATATATAAGATAGATAAGTAAATATATATTAGTTCTAGAGAAGGGTTGGGAGAGATTTAAAAAAAAAATATTGGGAAAAGAGATTTTGCTGTAATCGTGACTAATTTTTATAGAACTAAGCTATTATTGTCATTATTTTCGTTGAGAACCTCGTTAATGCAATAAACAGGATAATATGTTCGTTGAAAAACAACAAATGATTAAAATCTAATTTTTTTTTATCGAATTCCCTGGAGACCACCAACTGCGTCAACCAATTACAATGGTTCTACTCCTCTAATAAGTAATAGTATTATAGTAGGTTTACTGTCACATAAACTAGCATGATCAATCCTAGTGATTTATTAATACAAGTTTTTGACTTCAGACCTTGTTTTAAATTTTAGCTCACTATATTGTAGTAAGGTGCATTTTTTATATAAAATTAATTACATTTTTCTATGATGTCGACATTTTTCAATTCATTCTTTTGCTAAAGAAATCTAGTCATTATTAAATGAACAACTGAAGAAAAATGTTCTTAAAAAAAATGAACGTAATTAATTTATAGCATATTATAATGTGTTCAAAATGTTTTTATTTTTCAATTTCTTGTTAACAGAATAACTCCAGTGAAATAAAACGCAATTTAATAATACAAACATCTCGTCTCCCGGGGACTCTAAGATAATTTAAATTAAATTATTAATATTTACGGGAAATGTTTAGTAATAGGTACTTACCTGTAAAATCGCAATGATGACTTTAAACTCACGACTAAATTTTCTCTGTCAAGACTCAGCTTACATTTAATATAATATGATATTATTTGCTTAATAGTTTATTGTCTTTGTCAATAAACTGGATTATTCCACGTGAATTTTCTCTGCACTCCACAAAACTCTGCTGTCAACAACAGAGTCCTATTCGTGTTGTGTGAAAACTACACAGGTCATAAAACATTGATGATAATCGGGACATCCGAAACAAATGGATTTAATAGAAAAACCATACTGCAGTATCTACAATATGATTTCCAAAATCTCTTGTCGACCAGTGTAGATTAAAAAAAAATGTTCACTGAAAAGTCGTTTCGCATATTTTTTATAGAGGAAGCGCTGCAGAGCAGCAAAAAAAAAAAAATAAATCTCAGTTTTTTTTGTTTTTTTTTTTCATTTTAGTCATGCACCCCGTTTTCACAGGCAATAAACATAATTTACATGGTATTTTTTTTCTACACAACAACCGTTTCAGACTGTTCAACTTGGAAGCGTTTTCTGGGCCATAAGAAATATGTATATGCGTATATATACTTACATGTATCCGTAAGATGGAAAAGTAAAGGCAAAAAACGGGTGTCTGCATTTGTTTTGTTCGGGGCGTTTTCCACGGCAGTTCCGGCAAAGACTCTAACGGTCCATTTGTCAATAGGTGGCGATACGCATATAAACAGCACTACTACTGTTAGCAGTAGTGTGTATTAAATCTCTGCTGAAATGGCTGTGATAAACAAAAAATAAATATAGAGAATTAGGTAACTTTTAGACGGGATATGCTGTTGGTGCCAAAAAGGGCGCACGAAATGTTCCGACAAAAGCGAGCATATTATAATCGATAATTCTCAATTCCTCGGAAGTCTTTGTTCTTAAATGTGAAGATTTCATTAAAGAAATACAAAGGCTCGCATTCCGTCTGCAATGGCCTCTGTCAGGACCTCTCAAGTCAGCCGGGTTCACAATAGGTCGTGCTCGGATGCACAACGAGACAACACAATCGGAGTGGCACGGTGATCAAATATTTTATTCTTTATTTCGTCAACAAACACGAAAACATTTAATAAATAAATTGTACACAGTCGATGACGTAGGTATCTCAAAAATGTGATTCACGCAATGAACATCACGAAGGCGCCCGTGATCTTCGTTACCCTAGGATGTGCACCGATATTGCTTATAATTTACGACCATGATCGTTTGAACGTCGTTGGCGCGAGACGATAGGAAAAAGTTTCCGCCTGCATCGTCGGTTGCAGCCAAGAGTCAAGACAATACGAATAATACTCGGTAGTCGGTACATAATTTGTTGTATATATTATAATATTATATAGTATAATCAGGGTAGTGTTCTGGTGTCTGCTTGACGATGTAATTTCTTTCTTTTTTTAAATAAATTTATATGCATATATGTATTATTATTGTTCAAGGCTATACTATTTATTATTTATTAAATTTCAAAAATATTGAAGATTTGAAATTTTTTTTATGAAGTTTTTATTTTTAATACCTTATATATTTTTCTTTGTTTCTTTTTCTTTTTTAAACAAATATTAATTTTTTATAGACTATGCCAGCGGTTCTTAACCTATTATAGAACACGGACCTCTGATGAAAGATTTTTATAAATCGTGGACACCTACTAATTTTTTGTCCAATACAATTTTTTTACAAAACATCTAAAGTTATCATAAAATTAAAATAGCTATTTTATATTACAAATTATAGGAAGTAAACATATATTGCACTCTTACAATATTAGATATATTTCATATGGAAAATAAAACAAATAATAATAATAATACACACGTGTTACTTTTGATTTATGTTAGGTGTTAAGGCTGCCGCAGACCCCCAGGAGGCTGGCCCATGCCACAATAAAGCATAATAAGTAAATTAAAGAATAAAATCAGAAATCATAATATACTTTATTGATAACATTGGGAGAAAGGCTATCCAGTGATAGAACTCAACTATTTATTTATTATTTTTTTATATAGGTACCATAAATCAATCAATAAATCACGACACAATTTTCTCTTTAGACGGCGTATATCCGATAAGTACTAAAGAAGTGATTTAGATGCAGATTCAGCGATCAGGGGGTTGGAGAGTGTCTGAAGCTTAGAATGAAATTTTTAGTAATGTTTAGTAGCTAATTGTTTGACTGTTTCTATTATAAGTCATTTTGAAGCGTGGAATTGGATACCTACCATGGATCAGAAGAAATAATGTGGAGAGTGATGTATTGGAATGCTTTAACTGGGATGATTTTTCACAACTCCAAATTTGGATTGCATAGATCCAAATAGGTCTTAATAGGGATTTATAAATTGTGATATTTTTGTGTGACGATCTAGTTTTGATTTCAGAGAAGTGCGAAATAAGTAAAGTCGACTATTGAGGATTTTCTTTTAGATTGAATACATTATATATTATTCTATTATTTATTTTATTTTATAATTTTGATTTTATTACATTGTAATCAAATAAATATAATTTTATATTGCAAATAATGTGTCCCAGCCAAAAATTCAACATTTTTTTGGTTTACCTTATTGTAAGCATACGTTTCAAAAAGTTTAAATGACGCCCCTGGTCGATTTGATTTCCCATCATTGCTATTTAGCGAAATATTTGTTGTCGTCGTCATCCACTGCCTTCAATAGTTCTGATCGTAAAGTTGATTCACTCCATTTTCGATTGAGGAGGACAAAACAGAAGTAAGAAGTTAATTATATCTCTAAAAAGTCATTGATCTATATGGACCACCCCATATCTATAAACACAAGCTATGTATTTATTTTTTTAAATATATTAAGAACCAAGTAGGGTTCTAAGTCATGACAAGAAATCTACATCACACCACTCTCGACCATAATATATGACAGTCAGTAGACAGTAAGCATCTAATTCGTCGCCATGAATAGCCATAACTTGGTCACCACATAATATTCAATTTATTGACTTGAGATAATATCTAAATAACAATGTTTGTTATATTATCGCATATGTTTTAAAAAATATTCCAGAATAACGATGTTATATTTAAACGAGTGAAACGTTCAAATACCTCACCACACCGATGTGAAAGCACGAAGGGCACTTTAGTCCTTCGTGGTACTTCGTAAACTATGTGGTAGCGTGGTGAGAGAGTAGCTGTCCCGTCACCGTTTTCCTTGTAAAATACCACAATTCATCACAACATGGTGGCATGAAGCATCTCTGGAATAATCGTTGGTGGCTTGTTGTGGTCTTGGGTTGATGAAGGTGACTGATAATAATTAGATTGCAGAGTCCGAGCATTGTTGGACAATAAAGTAAAACCCAAGTTCCTGTTCCAGGAAAATATAGAAATAACCGTACACGTATAATAAAAATGAAATTTAGATAATATAATATAATATTCCAAATCCCAATTCACGGTTCTATATGCATAAGGAAAATAATATTATGATATTAATTGATCATAAAACGACAGTTCGCCATGTTGTAGATCACTTGCTTTAGATGATTCAGCAATTTTTATAATCTAACTCGTGTGTTCACGCATAGTTATTATACAATTTCAGTACAAATGTCTCAAATGGCGTATATTTTATTTAATATTCATATGAATAGACGCCGTTTGTCTCACAGTGGGGTTGTTATACGGTTACAGTTGGTCGTTTGTCTATTATTTGACAAGTCGACACACGCAGCAACACATGATAATGATAAAAACAAGTAAGTTTAGAGTGTTGGTTCTAAGACTCCTGTGGTGTGCCAAGCGGGTTTTCGTTAAACAGCTGGAACGAAAATCGAATTAAATAAAAATCTACACAGCTGGACCGGTTGTAAACTATTAACTTGTAGGTAAAAATCTTTTGATTTGGGCGTTGGGTCTAAAAGATTTTAGAATCAGATGAATTTTCTGCCTTATGGTTTTTATACAGAAGTTTAATACTTCAGTCGTCATGAGTTCATTGGGAATATCGAACAATATTTCTGTACATATAAACTTTACATACCTCATCAAATGAACACGTGTATAGGCGATCAGATTATAAATAATTAGCAACAAAAATTTAAAAAAAAAAAAAAAACAATTGCAATGCAACAAAATATTAAGTTATTAATAATCAGATAACGTAAGAAATATTATAATATTATCAATTAACTATTTAGGTATGTACTACCCGTCTACCTACTATTATAATGTGTTATAACTTACAAATAAATATATCAAATATCAAACATTTAGAAGATTCAGTAATTGATAACATGATTGAACTATTATACACACATATTTTCATATAGGTATGTATAGTTACAACTCACAACTTTAATCATCATATCAGTAAAAGTAACACAATAAAAGAATAATATTGTTCCTGGTGTAGTTGTATTTCACATTAAAATAATGTAACCAAATGCTTAAATTAAATTAAATTTTAAAACAATTATAAATCAACACATTCACAAAAAGTTCTGATATTTCAATCCTTTTATTTTATACTATTATTATTATTATGTATATATTATTGTTAATGATTCATTCTTGTGTAAAAAAAATATTAATGTTTAAGGCCAATAACCTTTGTTATTGAGGCTCAATTAAAATTTTAAAAAAAAAAGTTCTGATTAGAACTTAATTAAAATGGTAATTTCTGACGTTTTATCTGAATATCACAATAATGGTCGTCTTTTTCTTTTGTACATAGCAAAAATCAAGACATTTAAGGACTTTTTAAAGTTCCTTTAACACTTGATTAACTGTCTAAAAATTCGTTAAAGCACTTTGATTCTACAAAAAATAAAATAAAAAAATACTCAGAAATTATAAACATAATTTTCAAATCAATGCGTTCTTCGCTTCGATCAAAATCAAAAATTAAATAAACGTTTTATTTTTTCATTTCAATGTAAAAAAATATATTCTTCTTGAAGCTTTTAATATTTTATTTTTGAATTTTAAAATTTGACTGATATGAATTAAAAATTAAATATAATTTTCAACATACAGCTGATATGAAAAATATTTCAAACGCACAAAATATTCGTAAATGTATCGATTTCATAATACACTTAAAAGATTTAATCGAAATAATATAAATTGTATGTATACTAAACAGGATTACACGTAATTATAATTATAATGACATTATATATTCAATGTAATTATGTTCAAAAAAGAATAAGTTGACTGAATTAAAACTTATATGTACAGAGACAAATTAAATAATCAGAAAAGATCTATTACAAATTTTTGAAAAAAAAAAACCATAACTTTTTAAAAAATAAAAGTATTTCACGTTGTATTTTTACGAAATTTACGAAAATTATTTGAATGGATACTAACTTACAATCAAATGTAAATGTCATACTTTGTATCATCAGGATTTTCTAGAAAAAAAAAAAACAAGAAAAAATAAGAGAAATATAAAGTCGGGTAGACTCAAAGTACGAAGTTTAATGCAAGAAATCCCTGCTGGGGATTATAATAAGTGTTTAATGGAATAAACCGAGAGGGATTTAGGATAGGAATTATAATGTACTACCTGATTAAGAAAATAAATTTAAATTCAGAGTGTATTAAAATTATTTTCTATTTATTATAATATACATATTGTTACAACAAGCTGAAAAATAAAATACGTAGAATTACTAGTTACTCTATTCAAATTAATGCGTTAATGTAAAAATGATGAAAAAATAATTTTTTTTCACATGAAACGTTTTAGAAAAACGTATTGAACTATTTGAACAACAACTATAAAAACGCCTTGATTCTATTATGTCAATATTATCGTTGTCGCAATAATCCGAGAAATCATTAATTTTAATAACGCCGTTTCCTATATAACAATATTATCTTCCTCCGCTATTTACGATATTATTCAAAACAACACTTTTTATTATATTCATATTATAATAGGTACGTAATATTATATTGATTTTTTCTCATATCGTTATGGTCAATGTGGCGTTACAAATGTTATAAAATATTACAATGCATATTATCGTCATTACTATAACGATTTCCTTAAAAAAAAATATTACCAATGCTATAATCCTGTAACACTACAATATGGTTCTCATTATCGTTAAACCGTCGATTTTAAACAATTACATTTTATAGCATCACGTGTATTTACTATTTGGAATAGCTCTAATAACAATTTATAATTTATTCTCGGATAAACGGTTTAACGTGAATAATATACAATAACGTATTCAGTGTAACACTATTTTATTGTTTGTGTATTTATGCGCTTGCAATAATACTATTATTAACTATAATACTTGTAAATTATTATTGTGATGGTTCATATTATTTTTCGTACAACCGGTGATAGGTATACCGTATATATTTTTCATATCATTTAAAAATTTAAAATTCTTACCGAACTGTTTTATCAAAGTAAAATAACGAATATTATTATTCAAGGTAAAAGTCCTACAGCATCGTTTTATACGGATCCACGATAGGCGGATACTATACGTCTTCGTCGATTTGACTAAATCGGTCTACGTGAATATTATTCTAGTGAATATATTACAACTTTCGGGTGATTTACTTAAATTATGTTTGTTTGTATCCATCAGTTTCTTGATTTAAAACCCGAGGGTTCGGGCTGTATAAATAATTAGAGCGATGAGGTAGTTTCGACCATGGACAGAAACTATCGCCAACGAAAATGGATCTGAAACTTCTAGTTTTAAATCAACAAAAAATATTAGTATAATATCCCAAAGTATATATAAAATAACTTGGTTACACATTTGCACCTTACACATTGCGCAGTCGGCCGAAAAATAATGGTTATTTGTTGGTGCAGTGGTAGTGCAATGAGCGTTTATCAGAAAAACAATTTTGCAAGCTATCGAACGACTGAGCATGAAATTACCAATACGTACAATTAAATATTTATATTATGTATTGCCATTTCGTTGTACCTGCCATTCCTGCAACGATATAGCTGCTACTTGCTATCGAACTTCTTGAAATCGATTTCTCACAAAATAATTAACTAATTATGGAACACTTATTCCAAGTTTTTCATATCTCATGACAAAATACTTGGATTTAAACACACAAGTATACCAATATATGATGGCTATGTTCGGATAATAAAATTAATTAATTATACCAAACGTATAATAATAATAATCTACCACATTGTTATATACCTGCTATACATTATACGCAGAATGATTTTTGTTTATTTTTATTTTTTTTTTGTTTATCACAAATCAATAAATTTCACGATTAACTAACTTCTTTTTTACATAATTTGTAATCATAACATTCCTATTTATTTAGAATATATTTTCTATCATTCTCGCCACGCATAGGTTCACACTGACAATATCTTCGATTCTTAGTACGAGAACATTTTAATTTAGATTCGATCATTATAGTATAATTATTATATCATCGAGTCGCGTTATCATATACATAGTAAATAACATTTCTGGACTCCCTGCGGGCAAGCACTTCGTTATGATAACGGAATAACCGTATATTCAGCCCTAATGCCAATATTATACATTTATATAGGCTATATTATTATACAGAATAATGTACGATTATAATATATACACAACAACAAATTTAATATGATAGCTGAATACCGACGACGCGTGCAGATTATGTTACTTGTCTGTAGATAAAATCTTCATCTCTCGGTTCATGTTGATATTAAGTATGCGTAGGGGCAAACCCATCCGAATCATCCCATCCCCAAATTCCCTCTACCACCCACGTGCAGTATAAGATACGCCCCTGCCCAGCTATGAATGTTTTTTTCAAGAAAAATGTATATTTGGTCGAAATATTAGTCATCCATTGTAATCTGGTGGCCAAGCAAGTGTAACTCATCCTAAACGTTCAACTTGGACATAAATTATACTACGTAAGGATGCACTTTCATACTCAACAGTGCCGTAAATAGAAAAAAAAATTAAAACTGAGAATATTTAATATAGTATTTTTATATGTTTCTTATAGCTTATTTATACAGAAGATAGATAAAAAAAAAAACATATTTTGTGATATATCACTGTAAATGCAATACGTATTATATGAAATACTGCCATATCTTTAATTCATTGTACAGTGTTCTTTAGTAACTAGGTACTAAAAATGTTATTACATAATTTACAATTTATTAGTTAATAACTCAACGCTTTGCTACAAATTTAATTCATAGGTTTTATAATTGAATACAAAAATAAAATTTATTTTTGACCTCTCTGTTAAGATAATAAGCATATAGAATTATTATTGTTCAATGTAGCTAACAATTTTAATCGTAAATATCTAAGTTAATACTTATATCAGTTGTATATCAAATTATCATGATCAAAAAATTACTTATTTTTTCCTATTTTATAGATAAAAAAAAAAATTTTAATCATATATTTTAAATTCAAAATTATTTTTTCTATAAAAAGGTAAAATTTCAATTAATTTTTCTAAAAATAGCAACATGGAGACTTACTTTAGGTATCTATAATAATATTATAATCCATAATGAGCAGAGCAGCATATATTGTACTCATGTTGTGTCTTAATACTAACTAGTAACACTAGATATAACTGTATTGTCTGCAGGGAAATTAAGTGAAAATAAGAAGCAAGTTCAGATTACGAATGGGTCACACTAGAATAACTCATGGTTACCTAATGTCCCGAGATGAGCCTCCCACATGTACGACTTGTGAGTTGTGGGGTCCAACTCACAATAAAATACATTCTTACCGAATGTGATGCATACCTCGAAGCAAAGAGTCGTAATCAATTATCCGACGACATACTTGGTCCAGTTTTCTTTCAGGAGACAGAATTGTACAAACTAATTCAAACATCAGAATAGTGCCATCTTAAAGTTTAATCTAATATTATTTATTTATTTATTGCTATATAACCTTTTTATTACTATTTAATACCTTTATATTATCACATTAGTCACGATGCCAAGGGTTATCTTAAATATTACAACAATAAAAAAAAAAAACAATTTTGATCAATATTCATTTGTTTATGTCATTTTCATAAATTTCTTCAAGTTTATTGGAACTCAATGTTATTTTCTAAGACTTGAAATTAATTGTTGTTCGTGATAGTGCATGCTAAGACTAGAATTTTTATAGCGTACATGTAATGTATTTATATCGTATTTTTTAATCATGTAGTCATGCCCCGATATTTGATGCACATAACACATAAAAGCGAAGAGTCACTCGTTGAGACGTGATACCTATCTATAGTATATACATGTTTGTGTATACACTTCGCATATTTATTCTAATAATTTCCTTCTCCCTGGGAAATCATGAGTGATAAGTTATCACTGATAATTTGTGATAACGAATGGTAAATATTTAACAAGTATACTCATGAACATAACGCATCTAAATAAGAGACTCATCACTAATATTTGGCTTAAAACTGTTAAAATATGTGAGATAGGCTATGGCTCCATCATCAATAATATGTAATCTAAGGTAACATGTATGGTAGTAAGTTCTTCGTTGATGATCATACAATCCCCCAAAACAACCTAACGGTGAAAAAAGGCTAAGTTCCGAACTCCCTCCCAATTAAGTCGAACTATCAAAGTAGTAAAATCTACATTGTGGCCAAGTAAATTTTACTACATTGATAGGCTGACTTGTTTGGAACTTGACCTTTTTCACCGTTAGGTTTTTTTTTTGGGGATATCATTTATTTTTGTGGGCTTCAACAACGTGGTCGACGTGTTATTATACATTTTTTTTTATACGTCGTAGATTTTCTCTTGTAAGGCCGTTTGGGTTTCTGTTGAGGGTTTGAGAAATTGGACTCTTTAGCGTTGTCAATACCAGGCAAAGATAGCCAAATACGTTCTTTTATTTTTCGTCGTCGATACTTTTCAGATAGAATGTCTGTTAATTCTGGCCCATACAAAGTTCATAGACGGTTATATTCAACAATGGCACTGTCCTTGGCTTATCTATTCACTATCCTTATTTTGAAAAAATTTCAAGTTTTAGATTTTTTTCCTTTAGTTACACTGTAGAACCTACCTTTGTGCCAAATTTCACGTTTCTACCTATAAAGGAAGTGTCTTATAATTTTGATAATCAGTGAGTCAGTCAAACAAAATTGCAAATTTTGAAATCCTCCCATTTTATGGCACAATATTAAAGGCTCAATTTCTTAAAACGTCCTAAGCTGCTCTAGATTAATCTGTGTTTTAAATATCAAAAGTTTATCTTAAGAGGAAACAGAGATATATGGGTTAGAAAAACCTGGCGAATTGGTTCGTGTAAAGATACACTGACATTGCTGTAACTTGACTGGCGCACTGCCGTGCGCTCAGATACCGCTTCGTTATTAAACGATCGTCAGATTTTTCATTACCAGAAAATCCCGTGTATAATGCAGTCCACATAAATTCTTTTGAAATATTAAATTCTAAGACTATATCATTGTGTATTTGTTGGATGATTTCATGGGTAGTGGTGTAATAGTAATATTATAATGACTCGATTGACCTTTGACTTATCGTGCAGGACATATAATCCAGCACCCATAAAAAATGTGGGTATACATGGGTAATGGGTACATTTGGTACATTTATATAAAATTTGTAGTATAGTGCAGCAAAATACGACGAAAAATAAGTAGTAATATAATTTGACCACTGATGTAATCGCCATTGTCGTACAGCATTCATTTTTCTCAGAAAAATAAGTTACAAGACATGTTCAGACGTTTTCCAGGACGTACTTTTTTGATAAACGAACACAGACATCTCACAATTCATCGCTCATCAAATTTAATCATATAATATATATAAATAATGGTATGGCACAAATGCACAATATAATACTATTATATATCTTTATGGTAAAAAAAAAAAAAAATGAGCAATACTAGATTTACTCGAATATTTTTTATACTCGTGTGAGTACAACTCTTCGATAATCAACTGTCTACATACAGTTAACATAATATTAATTATTTTAGATAATAAATAAAATAAAATTTTTTTGACGTTTTTCTAGAATGTTGCTTATTAGCTACATTTAATAATATTAAATACATGTCTTGAACTAATTTTTAGACTTATATAAATATACAACATATTAAATAGTAAGTATCTACTCGCTAATCACTATTAAATAATTCTTACAATTTGAATTTACCTAACGTTCATTGTTTATGAAAATTTTCTTAAATCATTCATTTGTGATAATAATAGTTGATAATGGGTTTTAAACGTGAGAAATAAATATAAAGCACAAAAATATTATTATTATTTTTTTTTTTTAAATATATGTCTGGTGAGGTTAACCAGGTCCCAGTATATCGTATAAATCGCTGGATAGATTATTGCGATTTCTTGCATCGAGGTATGCAAGACATTCCGTGAAAATGTGTTTAATTGTAAGTTCGACCCCGCATGTCATACACGAGGGTGGCTCATCTCGGGACATTAGGTAGCCGCACAAAAATGTATAATTAAATCGTTTGTTTTAAAAAATTTCGTTGTTTAAAATTAAATAGCATAGTCGTATTGGTTTATTGAATAACTATTTACAAATTGGTCGAAAGCCGTATACTATGTATTTATAAAATATAATTTCACTGAACATAATAGATTATTAAATACATTTATACATTTTATCATTTCGTGTATCCTAACAAAAGTAACAAAATGTTATGGCCAGTTGGGCGTATAATAAAACACTATACTCAAACACAAACATATGTCTATCATATAAAAGTAATAAAAGCCAAAACTATAAATCTAATGAATATAAATAATTACAAGTTTAAACATAATATTTGAAATTCGAATCATTGCATTCAAACATTCATCAAACGCCACAAGCCATTATCATAAACAAGACAACATTAACATTTGACTTTAATTACTTTTCAACTTCAAAAGTCTGTAATATTAACGATTAACCTATAGGCTATAAGTATTTCTATCATTTGAAATAATTGTATTATACGTCTAATATCCACAGAAACTAAAATCAAATTGATAAGTATTAAATAAAAATAAAATGTGGAGGTTAATGCTTGATACCTACTCAAATATAAGAAATACTTTACATATATTTTGTTTTACGTAAAAATGTAAAAACACGTTGATTTTTTAACTAAAAATTAAATATATAAACACTACACATTAACTAACAAATAAGAAACAATTAAGACGTAAAAAAATACTGTCCGAACGAGATTTTTAGAATTTAAATAATTTTTCCAGTTATATACCTATTCATGTAGCATATTACGTAAAAATACTTTCCGTTCCTTGTATCAGTATGCTTGGAGATTTTCATACACACAAACAAAACTTCTTGTATTTTTTTTAAATTATGTTTTATTTAATTTTTCTGTTTTATTGTCATAATATGGTATAAGGAAAATAAAAATACATTCCAAATTCCATTCGAATTTATTTGTCCAAGCGTATCAATAAATTATTCTATAAAGCAAAGAATAGGAAACGAAAAACAAAACACAAAAAAAAGCATACTATACAATAAGCATTATAAACAACTATATTTTTAATAAAACAATTTTAGGTATACCCACTTAAATTATATTAGTAAGGTAAAAATATAATTAAATTATTTATCATTTGATAAGCTACGTATAATATAGCTTTCAAATTTAAATCATCCCCTTTTAAGTTAGGACATATCTTACATTTTATACAATATTAATAATAATTTATGGTACTATGGGGAAATAAAATATTTTGAAATTCGTAGTTAGCTATTTAGAACCAAACTTAAGCACTATACATTCTGAGGCAAAAATAGCACCATTTTCGATATAGGTACGATCTAAACTAAATCTTGAAATTATTAAACGCTAGTTTCCTATTAAATTGTACATCCTGTCCGGCTGTGAATAGGCAATTGTGTCAACTTTTTAGTTTTCAGCCATTGAACTATTATTTATGACTAGTCTAAGTTATATGTATAGTTTTTAATTGTTAAAATTTATTTGTCACTTAAAGCTATAAGACACAACACTATAAACTTATTAGCTTTTTAAATCTATAAAACACCTTATTATTTATTTTTTTGGTATTATGTTAACTGATAGCAATAACTCAATATTATTTTATCCAGGAAGTTTTTAAATAAAATATACTATCATTATTCATTTTTTCAAATGAAGTACTTAAAATTCAAATGTAAAATACAAAATACCTTGTTTTACCATAATAACTTATGATATCTATACATTTGTTATTTTTATAATTTTTTTAAACTTAATCAAAACTCCTTTTTTGGTTTTTACAAAAATTAACAGCAAAAATTCATTTTTTTTAAAAGCGAGTAAGTCGTGGATGTCACTTTGCTGTACAGTAGGTTACAAGTGGGTTACTGTAATGGATGGAATTAAATTTGAATCCAATGATGTTTTATAATTGTATACGAAAAACGATTCTGAGCGGAGACGGTTTATCTATCTAGGATATATTATAGATTATTCAAAATTTTCAAACCTTGGATATAAAAGGAAAAATTTGTATGAATTTCTAGCATAAAATACCTTCTACTTAAAACCCAGATCCGATCGTTTGAATGTGCCATAAAAGAATTGAAGTATATTTACTGTGCTAACAAATGTTTAAAAAAAAAAAATACACACCGTCGTAAAACCAGCTCCAATACTCCTTTTAAAACTACAACTACTTTTACTCGTATTTTAGTAAGTAACGTCAACGTATGATATTCAAATTACTAGGAAGTACTATTTTGAATTTTCGTAGGGTGAAAACTGTACAAATCTAAAATAAAATATTGATTTTAAATTCTTTATTTACCTAACAATACTTGGTATTGATAGAAACCTAACATCAAATTTAAATAAAGCTATTAAGGAATCTTAAATATTATACGATCTGAGTAATTTTCCCGTCTATATATTTGCAAAAGCATTCACTACTTCACAAGGTACACCAAGTTTTATTCGGTTCACGTAGAAGTAATTAATATTTTTGTGTGCATTCTTAGAACTATTATTGATTACAAGCACCAGTAAAATAATTAATCAGTTGTATAACTTACCTATTAACGAATGTTTATCTCTAAAAAAACTGATTAAAATCATACAATGCTGTTATCTTTCGAAAAAATATATTTATCTTATTGAATACTTAAATGTATTTACAGTATTTTATTGAATAGATAATTATAACCACGAACATACCAAAATAAGATCATAATATAATGTTAATAATTATAACTTATAAAAATTTTCTGTTATTAAATATTTGAATTCAAGATAAAATATTTATGTTTAGCTTAATAAGCAATAAAACTTACTTCTTCAACCTTTATACTTATCTAATCATTGGTTTGTACCCGGATCGGTGAAATGAATTTCATGTTGGTATGAAAAATTGTGTGTATATTTAAAATCCAATGAATTTAATATAATTAATTTATCTGCTTGATATTATATTTAACGTTAATACAACGTACTAACAATTAAAATGTGTTACCCTCCATTACAACGGGATATTAATTTATCTTCTCGTCTTTCAAGGTCAATTTTCACAGCACTGAACAGCATTCTAATATTATATTCACAGTCCATCGATACTCCTAGCCTAACCTAACATCTAGTCCATTAACACTATATTTAATACATTCCATTATCTGCCCCATTTGTTTACGGTAATTTTATAATAGTCCGATTCTCTGATATATTATTCCTTATTACTACACATTATAATAATATATGGACTATGTCGCCGAGAGTACATTTTTAAATAAAAACAAAAACAATATATCCCCTTTTTTAACATTTTATTATTTTATTTCAGATTTATATGGCAGAGGAGCACTATCGCCCCGTTTTTTTTTGTACTAATTTAGTTTAGTCAATAATTCTATTTTCTAAAGTTAAATTTATTTTAAAAGCGAACGTTTATTGATTATTTTGGAATTCTTCATAAACTTAAAATCGCATTAAAATGTTTTACTAAAAAAGTAATTTTTTCGAGCTTTATATTTTATATTATTCATGGATACATTTTCAAAAGTATAAATAATTTATTAATTAGGTACTTCTAAAATTAGTAAGTATAATTGAGTGAAATACATTTTTTTATATTTATAGTTTATATAATATGATATTAATATGAATATTATTTTAAGGTAGAATAATCATATAGTAATGATAATTGAAATTTAGTTTTTAATGCAAATAAGTATTTTAAACTGCTGTAAGTCATTATTCACTTTAAGTTTATTATAACAACTTATGAGTGATAAGTGATAACATATAATACAATTCACCTATAACTTACCTCACCAAACTATATAACAGGCAACTTAATTGAATGACGATTATTTTTTAAATATATTATAGTACTTCTTTGGCATAATATAAATATGGATCAACATATTTTTCAAGCATATTAAGAAAAAAGGTAATATATTTTAATCCAAAATTAAATATATTTATTTCGATTTCGTTTTTTTATTAAAAGAAAAATATTATCTTATGCTTTTATTTGGCGCGTGAAAAACATATTATATGAATATATAATATTTGCCACATGACATGCTACTATAGGTATATCTAGTGTGAAATGTATGGTTACTTCGATGGTGATTCATATACTTTTTGTAATTCACAATATATGCAATATTCGTATAGTAATAATAATATACTGACATATACATATATTCAGTTTAAAATGTATTTCATAATATTTTCCACGATAGAAATTATATTTACCGTACTATAGTCAATTACAGTAGACGATGACAGACATCCATCGTCTCCATTATAATTTCGTATCTGTCCCTACTTTCCGATTTCGAGTCATTCAAATATACTCAGATTTGAAACTCTAGATTTCTAAAATCATCAATAAATATTGTTATGTGCACTGAAACAACAAATCGACTTCAGCCAAGTTAGCAAGACCTATTAGTATCGTATTTATACTTACTATATGTTGTAGGGTGGGCTACCATGTTTTCCCGTTCTAGATTTATGGTAACCATTTTATTATGGTGCGTTCAATATATTATATGTAGTTGATGTTTTTAATATTTTAAATCTATTTGAAACATTGAACTTTACATATTATATAAATATGTTTGGACTTCACGAAATCTTGATGATTCCTTGGTGAAACCGAATCTTCTCAGTATCGTTGTAGTTATACAATTATTTGTCGTTACCTACTTTATAATTTCTACCACCAATCCAGTGAAGCACCAAAATCCTGAAGCCAAGCACTATTTTTTAATTCTATTATTATTTTAGCATTATAATATACAATATAATTAATTAATAAAAAGCTTAAAGTAAGTAATAATTTATTATAAGTTGTAATATAAATAATGTTTATACTAGCAAAATATATTTTGTTGATAGAAATATAGAATCATAAAAATCATCCCAATAATGGCTAACCTAATGGCAATTCACTAATATACATATACAATCTAAGTTTGAAAGAAGGTACATTTCCTGATAATTTAAAACTGGTAGTTATTAAACCACTTTTAAAAACTGAAGATACTTCTAGTGTAAATAACTATAGGCCAATTTCCATGATAAGCAATTTTGCTAAAATTACCTATAGAAAAAATAATAAAAGATAGATTAATCAAGTTTAAAAAAAATAGTAAACTGTTATCCAAAACCCATACTGGTTTTAGACCAGGGTTGGGAACAGAAAATTACATGTACAGTGTGTGGTAAATTCATATACAATGCTCTTGATAATAGTAAAAAGGTTACAGCGATTTTTCTTGATCTAGCAAAAGCGTTTGATTTCCATGAATTAGTCAACATACTATCGAATTTTGGTTTAAAAAATATTAGTTTAAACTAGTTTAAGAGCTATCTGAAAAACAGAAAACAAATAGTTAAAATTAATGGCATCATGGGTGAGGATATGGAAAGTAATTGTGGAGTACCACAGGGTAGTGTGTTGGGTCCATTATTATTTATTTAATACATAAATTATATATGTGATATGAAAATTAATAGTCAAATAGTAACATACGCAGATGACACGTACCTATTGTTTTCAGGTGTTACGTGGGATGAAGTTCGCGTAAAAGCCATACAAGAGAGTTGAAAAAAGTATTAACCTACTTAAATCACAGAAAACTAACAATCAATTACAATAAAACAAATTTTATAAATTTTATCATTAATAAGAATAATAAAAGTTTTGATAATTTAGATTTTAATATTTATGACAATTTGGATTCTTGTAATGTTCCAATAAATCAAAAAATAAATAGAGTTTCTAATATTAGATATTTAGGTTTAACATTTGATAAAAACATGAAATGGAACTTACATGTAAACAATATTGTGATGCGTATGCGTCTATTATCGTTTAGCGTTTATAAGATACGATCGGATCGGTTTTACCAATGAGAACTTTGCGCATAATTTATCTAGCACTATTTCAGGCAATTTTCCAATATGGTTTATTGGTTTGGGGGGCACTGAATCAAAATGCGTCTAGACCATTACAACTTTTACAAAAAAAATTGTTAGAATAGGTTTAAGTAGAAATACATTAATTGGTTCAACTAAAGAAAATTGTATCTTATTAAATGTGTTACCATTTGAGTCTGTATATAAAAAAATAATTATTGTATATATAATAAAATACATTGAATCCTATCTGGATGTGAAAAAGATAATATTTAAAAGAGAAAATAGAGCATTTGATGCTAGAATGGAATATTCTAAAAAAGCGTTTGGTAAAAAATTCATAGACTATCTAGGTCCAAAAAACTACAACCTAATGCCAGTAAATATAAAAAAAGAAATATTCTATACAGAAGGGAATACTACAGGAATGAAAAAAAAAATTCAAAATTGGTTATTTTCCATACTTAATTAAATAATAAGGAAGTAAATTTAACTGTACAATTTTAATATTAGATATAAGTATTTTATTTTTATGTTTTGATTACTCAATTATTTATATTTACATTTTTATAATATTTCTCAACTCTCTACCATCACCACAAGCATATGCTTAAGGTGGTAGATTATATTTTTGTTTTTGTTATTTTAATAATAATAAACAATAAAATTAAAAAATGGTATAAACTTAATGGAATTGGTTCCACTCCTAGTTATAACAGCTAAATAGCTTAAACCTAATATAATGACTTGCTAATCGTATAAATATGATATAATTATCTTAAATTTATTTAGGTAAATATTAATAATTAATTAACTTTCAAACGTGGTTTCTCCCACGTCTTATACATAGTAAAATGAATTATATGAAATTAGATATCAAATGTGTATGTGAAATTTGATTTCTATTACTATGTAGATTATGTACCTTATATTAAAATAAAAAAAATCAGTAAGTAGATACTCATATTTTATGAAAACAAATTGAATTGGGTTAACTCTTCATTTAAAATACAACTGGAGGCGGATCTCTTATGCAATATTTGCATGAGAACAAAACACTTCATTTATTATCTGCGAAAATCTGTAATTGAAAATCAACAAATCTAGTATTATATTTATATGAACCACATAATATTGCTCGTTTTTTAATCCTTTCAGTCCCAGAATATTTTTTTTCAAACAACTTTTGTATTTTATTAATTATAATATTCAATGTACGGCATGAATATATATATAATATATATTATGGTAATTTAAAATTATTAATGAATTTTTTTAATATCCAGGATAATTGTGATAAAGATAATATATTTTAATAGCATTTACAGAATCAAAGAATAATATTTAGTGAACCTTTATTAAATTATTAGACTAGATTATAGATAAGACTGAGCTTGGTGAAAAACTTAAATTTTCAACTTGAAATCGTAATAGGTATATCACACAACAATAAATTATGATACATTTTAAAAATTATTTCTCTTCACTATAAAATGTTAATAAATAATCATTAAAAAAACCATGTTTTTAAACTCTAGGTAAATTTTTTTTTATCTGGTACAAAAGTATAACTAAAATCGATTTTTGTTAAAGACTGGTTGCCGTAATTCATAAAATATATAAAACGTGACTATTTTTTCTATAGTTGTTTATTCTTCAAGAAGTCTACGGAGATATTAAGAACTTACCTGTTCAAAATACTAACTAGAATTGATTTAAAATCGATACAATGGGATACTTAGAAGTTACTACTTTTAAAGCATTCCTTTAACCTAAAAAGTGTGAATGGAGATGAAATTTAATATACCTGACAACAAAAACATCAATATTTGTGATACTAATACATTAATAAATAATAATATACTGATAAATAATAGACATAAATATTTAAAATCACTTAATAAATCGTGTTTCATTACATGTACGTTGTAACTTTTTAGAAATATTTTTTTACGTCGAAAAAACAGGGAAATAATAACAATATATTAAAATTGCATACACAAAGCGCCGTCTTATAAAAATATCTGTATTCAAAACAATTTATTATTGTATCATGATATTAAAATATTTGCTCATAAATTGTTCAAAATGTATTATAATATAATATGCGATCATAAATTTTTCAAGATCTTCATTCCCTTTTTTATCTAAAAAAAAATAAGAATCTTAGATATTTCTTTTGATTTTGGTTCTGAATATACCTAGTACGTAGTATTTAGTTACATATGAGCGCCTATATGAGTGACAACTCACAATTATTATTACCATTAAATTAGTCCGTGTCTTTAGATAACCAAACAAACGACTAAGGTTTCTATCAATTTAGGATTAATTCAGTCATTCATCGAATCCATATATCTTTAGAATATTTCCCATACAAAAAATCATAATGTAGTCTAACTAATAATTATATTACATCTTCAACATTAACATAATAATAATATAATATATTATATAGACTAGGTTTTTAAACGATTAAATATGTTCACTGATGATTTTAAATTTTTACTAAGTAACTTGTTTTATACGTTATTTTAAATGATTGACTCATACCAAACTTGTTCAAATTATTATTATTATCACGAATAAAATTATCAATAGTCTACATTTTCATTGTCTGACCATTATCCAATGTTAAAAGAATGGAGAGAAAGTTAGAATAATCGTTTTAATTTAGCAAACATTATTTAAATATAAACAGTAAGTTTTACAGTATCGTTATTGTTTATATTATTTATACACTACAACTTACCACCCATAATAATATACATAATACATATGTGTGATATAAACATATAACATGTATTTGAATCTTATTACAGAGATTTATAGCGAAAAGTTGAGGTTGATATTTTAAATTTATCTTCGTAAAACGATATCATATTAACCAAAAAATAGTGATTTTTGTAGAAGAATTTAGTTATGTTTTAATTTTAAGGTTTCAAATCAATATAAATAAAATAATATAACTTTAAAATCTAAATTTTCTAATTGTTGTCCTTTATTCTAGGTCTTGTGAATAGTCGCTTTAGTATGGATTTAAACTTTTTAAGAGTCATTTCTTAGTTCGTGAATTATAGCATACTGTAAATGACAACACTTGTAAGATAATTTTTTCTACAGTAAATGTATAGAGTATAAAAGTTCTTTAGTAATATATTTTACACAGAGTATAATCCTTTAACACAATTCACTTTAGTAAAATAGGCAGCCAAATAAAGTTTGCCAAAGATTTGTTTCAAAAATATACGATTATAAGTGTTAAAGAATTGAAGAAATAATCAGTTTCAACGCATTACTAAATTTTTGTTTGTGATTTTTTTTAAAATTTAATTTACACACTGTAATATTATAATATTATAATAATAAAATGTTTAATTGATATATTTGGAAATATAATGATATATAAACAGACAAAGAAGCACATAAATTATGTCTCATCAAAACCACTGATGCCTTATAGAGAAAGTCTAAAATCAACTGCATTTGTACATTTGGTTTTAGTAGTCAATAGTAATTTAAGTACCTACATCTAAAGTATTATAATATTTAGATCCTTTGTAATTATTATAATATATATATATATATATGCTATTTAATATTTATTTTCTGTAACATAAAGCACTATAATATTATTATATATTTTATAAATTAATACGCAACTAGTATAGTTCCTCTAATTATTTAAAAAATCTTTTGGTTTTTCTCCTGGTTGAATAGTATATCATTATAACAGTCTTATCAATTAGCATCCCTTTATTTGTATAATTTTTACTGTAAATTATAAACTTAACTTATAATACTTATTCTACTTATACTACTAACCAAAGCATATTCACCGCACTAACTAACCTACACTGTTCATTCAATTGTTTATGACAGTTGATAATAAACGAGACAGTAGACTCGTTTAATTAAATGTTTATAATTTCCAAATTATTGATAACTTATATAGACTTATTATTCAAATGGATAATAATAAAATTCTATATCTTCTACACTTTCAAGTTTTAACTTTATTCGATAGGGACTGTATTTTCCCTGAAACCAATAGTAAATTATTGATCAATAATAAATATCATCCCTTATAGATATATTATTATATAGAATTGAAAAATTATGTATTGAAAAGTTTTCATCAATTAACCTTAGTCGACATTTTTTTTTTTTTAATGACTATATTTGTATAAAATGATATTATTGGCCTAACAATATAATTATTAATAATAAGAACTGGAATTTTTCATATTTGTCCATTTCATTGAAAAGTTATAATAGTAAAATATACTGTTGATATAAAATGATATTTAAACATTGGATACTTATACGTATTAAAACTATAGTCTAAAATGGTTTTCGATATTACATAAATCCATCTAATGCCTAAACTGTCAATAGGATTAATAAATAAACAACTTAATGGTATACAATATCATAAGCTTTCATAATATAGATACGAAGATCCATTTAATACCTTTAAAAAAGGAAGGTGAGATTCGATAAATGTGTTATGTGTTAATGTTGGATAAATAACTAAAAAGTAAACTAGATATATTAACGAGGGAAATAAATACAGTTCAAGCTTTTTGATTGGACTATTTTTTTTCCTATTCTATTAAAAAATAAAAATTATTCCTATAAATACTAAAATGTTTATTCGCTAAATATTCACAATATTTGTTTTAGCTCGTATAAGAATTTTTTGTCATAATACTCATCGTATATTTTAATAATATTATTACTTATTAGTACCTACCTCCTATCTATAGTTATTATTATTTGAAAATAAATCAAATTTAATAAATAATAATGTACAACATAATATTTAGTCATATTACAACAGCGACTAAACTTCCAACGATAAATACTATAATTAAAAATATTATTTTAAATTAAAATCATTTAATAACTTTGCACAAAAATTATTTACAATAAAAATTATATTCTAAAAAATAAATCAACAATGTTTCAATGTGTGTATAAATTATACTAATTTGAAAAAGTACTGCTTTTTAAAAGTAGATATTGTTATTAAAATTCAAAAAGTCAAGACAACACATTTAATGTAAGGATGAATAATCACTTAATCGTCCTTATCGTTTTTATAGATAGTCAAATGCATAAAGTTTCAAACTTGAACAGTAAAAAGTGGTTATATCACATAACGTTTATCCGAAATGACCATTTGCGTTACTGCAGGATTTGCGAACTTCTAAAAACAAACATAAAGAAACTTATTATAGAAACATGTTTGTGGATAACAAAACGAAAATAAAATTATAGTGATGCAAAAATATTCTACTAACCGTATAAACGAAAATGGAGCAAGAATCTCGATTTATATAGTGTGTTGTGCACTTGTGCATCATTGATGTCAAAACTTTTTATCAAATATTCCGTTCCAAAATTCATCGTGTAAATAAATAAATCATATTTCATGAGAAAACTTAATAACTTAATGCGCTTTAATATAACTTATTTTTAAATATATTTCGTGTTAACAATACAGATTATGACGAAATTTAGTCACCCAATTGCTTTCTAAAAAAATTCGTATTTAACTGTAATTAATTTGCAATTTTCATACCAATAATAATTAATTTTTAGCTTAGCATGATATTTTTTTTAAATTTATATTAGACATAAACAATCTGTACAATATTAGCACAATAAGATCATTTTATAAAAACAAAACAAAAAAGAAATAACATGAAAGGTGTGACTAAGCAGCCACCCATTGGTTACACTCTTGGTTATTGATTAATTAGTTTTTTTTTTTATATATTACATAAAGATGTTAGTCATTGAATTTATATAAAAGGTCACGGCACCATTACCTTTTTAGTCTGCGGTTAGGATTTCCTGTAAAAGTAAGGATGGAAAGATCTTTTTTGAGAGGGACTAAGCATGACTTAAAAAAATGATTTTGATTGATATTTAATTTGAGATGTTAAATTTGATATAGATATTATTGAAAGATAAATTAATATACAAGACAGTAATAATAGAATAATAGAATAATAGAATACAATATTTATATTAAATAAAACAGACTTCTATGTATCTAAAAATACAAATAGAAAATAAGAAAAAAAAAATATATTTAAATTTTAAGTTGTTAATTTCGTGTGAATATTTTCCCAACTTTCATTAAATAAGCAAATCTCCATTAAACCAAAAATGTATAGTTCTCCAGAAATCGGTATTAAAGTATAAAGAAAAAGTTTTTAATAGAAAAATATTTCGTCTGAGCTTAACGATAAGTTTTCTTTACATTCTTAAATTAAAGAATATTATATGTTTGCACTTTAAATTAGGTTTAAGTGTTTAACTAAACCATACGTTGTACAAATAAAATTAATTAGAATATTATGATACTATATAATTATGTGAAATTCTACCGTTTATTTTTTTATCATACTACTTAGATAATTTATTTCACATTTGTTAGCAAAGTTCGTGATATTGTCGTTTTGTAGAAAACTTCGGCTGAGTAGTGATCCACGATGTCGGTCACTGAGAAATGTATAATGGCTGACAACGGTTAGGCGGCTTCCTTTTCTTACTTTTCCCTTCCGTTTTTCTCGTTCTTTGCCGTATATAATCATTAACATCGGGCGAAGGTACTTCGAATGCAGTGGCCATAGACAGTATCCTGTCGCATTCAAACCGTTCGCCAAAAAGTCGTCGTTCATCAATCGCGTTTAGTCCTTTTTTGAGCGCACGCGTCCCACGTGCATCCGTCTCCTGCGTGAAAGGCTACGACGCCAGGCACGGGGAGTGGCTGCAGAAGAGAGTAATATTCATCCATCAAATCAGCCCTTGCCCACGCCAACACTACCACCTACACCACCACCAACATCACCAACCACAACCTCTCTGCAGCTCCGCTGAAACCGCTAAACTCGTTCACTCTTCGTCCCTTTTTTTTTGAAATTATTTTTAAGTCATCCCCACTCTATTTCTTCTGCACTGTTACACGCAACGCACCATAGATTTCACTTTAGCGGTCACTATACGTTGCCGTAAGTATACCTATATATAACTACGCATATCTCACCTACAGACACACAATTGGCACATATGTCACACACACCGGGTCAAGTGATTTTTCGATTCAGTTCTGCGACCTCTACTTGTCACTCTTCCGCGTCACAGCGATTCAACAAAATACCGTACAAAGGCCGATCTTTGCTCAAACCAATATATAATATAATAAATTACGTACGTACGTAATTTGGTTGACCGTGTGTACTTTTTTTTTCATTTACATTTAACAATTTACAAAAATATTATACTATTGTTTTGAAAAACATGATTAACATATTCTATGAAACTATTAATACTATTACTTAATTACAAAATAGGCAGAAAATTCAAAAAAATACTCTTTTTTATGTACAAATTACATTCTAAATGGCAATTTATTTTGTGCACAGACTCTTTCGGATATATAGTAATAAATTAAACATACGATAATAATTGCTACAGCTTTGAGCAGATACGAATGACGATTTTTGGATGATGAAACACCACCATCTTTTCTTGTAACTCATAGGTAATCTATTCGTTCACAAGTTAATTATTTTCTAAAACAGAAATAATATATATTTATAATTGGGTGGCTACTAGTTGCGTCCCGCTGTAAAAATTTCTTCCGAATTGCGGCCCGAATTTTTTTGGGATGCATACGAATTGCGGCCCGAGTTTTTTTGAATTACATATGAATGCGTCCCGGAATTTAAAATTAAATTAATTATATGTATGTAATTATATTTTATTATTGTTATAATATGCATGCATTTATGCATTGATTTTCATTCAAATATGCAAAAATATGCAAACAAAAATGCATGTTAATTAAATTTATTTAGTTTAAAAATGACAAATATACTCGTATATAATTCATTAAATGAGTAACATGGACAAAAAATGTATTAAATATCTATTTGAAATAATTGATGTATACCTAATGTAGTTATTTAGCTATGTATTTTGTATAAAATAGGATGTTGCATTTTGAATGTTCACTCATCTTAATAAAAAGTCATGAACAAAAATAAATTAAAATAAATTTAGTATATTTTTATTATATTTCAAAGTTACCTGAAGAGTTACAGTTGACTACTAAAGACTTAAATTTTCAGTAAATATATTCTTAAATCGAGAAAAACTTCGTTCTACATCCGTTGAAGATATCAGGACGTACTTATAAAGTATATATATAAGTATATAAGTCACTGTCTTTCGGTTAAGATTAAATTATCTAGAATTGAAAAAACCCGGGCCGCAACTCATCTGTACCTAAAATAAACTCGGGCCGCAATTCGGATTAGACCTTTTTTCGTAGATATTTTCGGGACGCAACTAGTACTAAATAAAAATTTTAACCGAAATGAAAAATTTCAAATTTAGTGAACAGAACATTTCTGTTATTTTGACATTTATTATTTTTCATTATAGGTATTTGTTTCGATATTGCCTGTAGTATTTTATTTTAAATTAAAAGGGTTCGATAGGATAGAAACAATGGTTTAAGAAATATAGAGTACCATCTCTTTTTTATATTATGTTAAATACCATTACCTTCCGTCTTAATTAATTTTACCAACTGTATACTATTGAACGATATTAGTTTCCTATAGGTACATTTCTACGCCTCATTATTGTATTTTTTTTTCAATTTGAGTATTGTGTACAGCTGATGATAGTTTTCACCATGAATAAAAATTTATATGAGGCTTGTATAACAAATGCAAACAAATGAAGAAATAATTTAAAAATCTAATTAAATTGTTTATTTATTACATACGTATATCAAATAAGAATAATCAACTAAATATCACCATGCGTAGTCTCTGTCTGTAAAATGGATAAGATAACAAATTTGTGTTCTGAAAAAATTAATTTAAGTCTGTTGTTCTGCTATGTTTAACTTTAATTATCTTATTACTAAATCTTTAAGTATGAAAATTAACTAGTGGATGACCTAAATGTATTATATTTTAATTTTAAAGCTAGTTATGATTACCTACCTACTTATGAAAATTTTAAAATTGTGAATTATTTAAAAAAATTTAAATACTTATAACTAGTTTTAAAATAAAAGTATAAAAATAAATAAATGTTCATCATGTTCATCATGTCCATCCACAAAATAATATTCTTACTTCTAAATTTGGTAATAGGTATTAATTTTAAAATTAAACATATAATCTAGTACAGTTAAATAAATATTGTTTAAAACGTAAAATTTTCTGTATTATGAATTTATATGTATGCATGCACATGTTTTAAGACTCGTATCATAACTATTAAAAAAATAAATTTAAATACTTGTGGTTAGAATTAAAAACGAACAATTGTTACAACTTTATTAATTGTACCTATAATACATTTTTTGTAGTTGAAAGATGGTATATCTTTAATACATTTTCCAAGATGAGAAGATTATAGAAAAAAAAAAATAATAAATGAATAAATAATTGTATACAATATTATATAAGTTATAGCTCAATTGCCTAAACGATTTCCATAAGATTGTTTAACCAAATTTCAGATATTTGAAGTTAGCGTCTAAGACGCCCAAACAATTATACATACGTGAAGTCTGCGGATTAAGTGCAAAAGATAAATTTCCTAAACTTATTACGGTAAAATAATATTTAATTACTTCGTAAATAAATAGCACAGGTCTATGTACAACTTAATAATTAATTATAATCTGGTTACTATGAAATTTAGTCTATTGTTTATCATATTTAATTCTACGGTGAGTTGATAGTATTTTGTTAACTTTACTGTTCTAACAAAAAACTTGTTTCACGCCCAGCCAAACGTGCGAGTTCCTATGTCTGATGTAAATGTATTTGTTTTTTTTTCAGCACTATATTCGATTAAAAATAAGTTGTTATTATATTAATAATAACATAGATATAATATGTTAATGTTAGACAATAACCTTAGTTGTTGATGCTTAGATAAATAAAAAAAAAAAATTATATAGATATTGGTTCTAAAACTTAACACTTCATGAAAATGAATATTTATTAATATAATAATAGTATCATTAGTTTAGCCAAGTTTCGAAAATATTTTACAAACTAGTATTATTTATTTTATTATTTACAATTTTAATAACAACCATCAAGATAATATTATTGGTTTGATTATAACTATACTATTCAAGGATTTTCATTTTATTCAGTTACAACGTATAATATAATGTAAAGTTTCCGGTTGACAAAGGAAGTGTGACCCCAACTGAAATCCGGATTACCTGTTTAGCTTAGATTTATAGTGAATTAAGGTTATTTTTTAGTAATTTTACTGCTATAATTTTTCCTAATAAAGGAGTACCTACTCCAAAAGTTTCATAAGAACTTATCTTTTGATTTCAAATTGCATCGATTTGAAACTTTAGAGAGATCATTAGATTTTCTAAATGGGAAGAAAAATATTTTTAAAAAAAGCATAAAAATGGAAAAATAGATAACATTTTTGTTTTATATAAGAAAATAGGTTTTTTTTAATTTTCATCGTAATTCATTAAATAATATTAGACTCTTGAAATTTTCTTAAATTAAGTATTTAAGAATTAAAATACGTACAAAAGTAGTAATAAATTTATAACATTTAAACTGGATACCTTATTTACCAAAAATACTTTCACTTAATGTTTCATAGTAATAAATTTTCAAATAGATGAAACAATTGAAAAAACGTTCAGAATATTCTGTAACGTTTACCATAATAATTTAAAATCCAATAATGTAAAGTCAAACATTTTTTCCATCGATACAAACATATTACAACTTTAAATTCTTCTGTTGATTTAAATATTTAGGTACTTAACATTATACTTTTAGATTTATTTTAATTGAATTAATAATTATAGGTGTAGATACTAATACATAATAGTTTAATACAAGTTTTTATATTTTTCATTACATCATACTCAAAATAGTTATTTTTATGAGTAAGTAACTCAAATTGTTTTGTACATTTTAAACCTCCCTCATAGGATACGATAATTTATAGTTGTACTTTCAAATTGATACAATAATTTAGCAATAGCTCACTTCAATGTGTGTTCATAATACGAAAATCGTAGCCGGAGGTTGTTTAGGTCCGATATGCCAATCATAATTTTAGTTTTGCCGTTTCACATTTAAACGTCATACTTTACAAATCCGAAATTGCATTGGAACAATTAAAGTTCAAAGATAAACAGATTTTATATTGTAAAATAATATTAAACTATTCATGTACATTTAACAAAGATCAATAGTTATTTAAAATAAATAAATATCCACCAACCTACTCTCCCACCACCACCCCTGATAAATTATTTTCTACCGTTTGTCATAATATTGAGTTCCAAACTATCAGTCTTTATATTATTTATTTATGTATAATAAACGGGTATTAAACACTTTAGCAATTTGAAAAATTATAGTTACAGTTTAGCTCTAATCGTATAATAAATTTTAGATACAAAAACAAACTAAAAAATTAGTAGTACAAAAGTAATAGTAAACAGCTAAATGAAGAATAATAATAAATAGTACAGTAAAATAAGATCATTAATTAACAAAGAATACCTCAAAAATAAAATATTAATAATGATTAAAACAAATAATTATGAATTTAAGGCCAAATACACATTCTGTCTAAATATATAACGGGACATTGCAAAAAAATCAACATGATCCATAATACAGTTAGCTAATAATTATAGAGCTCTGGGGAAAACAAGATGGAAGTATAATTATTTTTAGTAACAAGTAAAAAAGCGGGTAAGTCGTGATTGTCGCTCTGCTGTATAGTAGGTTACAAGTGGGTTACTGTAATGGATGGAATTAAATTTGAATCCAATGATATTATATCATTGTATACAAAAAACGATTCTGAGCGAAGACGGTTTATCTGTCTAGGATATATTATAGATTATTAAAAATTTTCAAATCTTAGTTTTAAAAAGAAAATTTTTTATGAATTTCTAGTTTGAAATAATTTGCGAATTTTCGTGATTTTTACATATGTTGTCAAAACTCAAACTTTGAATGCTTATAAAAAAAAATTGTGACTATATATTTCTTTTATTTTTCAATTGCTATTGTAAAAATTTATAATGAGCCTTGTATTAAATTTTCAAATCTTAGATATAAAAGGAAAATTTTTTATGAATTTCTAGCACAAAATAATTTACGAATTTTCGTGATTTTTACATAATATGTTGTAAAAATTCAAACTTTGAATGCTTATAAAAAAAAATTGTGACTATGTATTTCTTTTATTTTTCAACTTCTATTGTAAAAATATGTTAGGAGCCTTGTATTAGATTTTCAAATCTTAAAATTAAAAAGGAAAATTTTTATGAATTTCTATCTAAGATAATTTGAATATTGCCGTAATTTTTACGTATTTAGTCAAAATTTGAACTTTAAATGCTTATAAAAAAAAATTGTGCCTACGAATTTTTAATATTTTTTAACTTCTATTGTTACAATGTGTTAGAAGCCTTGTATTAAATTTTCAAGCTTTTCTACCGAACAAATAAATTTTTATCGATATTTATAGAAAAAAAAACTAATAAAGTTGAAAAATTAAAATGTCAGTAAACAGCTCAAAACAAATCTAAATATTTTGAAAATTTTATCAAATATATAACACGCCTATATAAACATTCAGTCAAAATTTCAAGTATCTGTGGTAATTTGTTTTATAGTTACACCAAAATAAGGAAATCGCTAAAAGTGAAAATCCAATGTTGTAAAAATTTAAATTTCAAATGCTCATAAAAATTTAATTTGAATTTCCGGTGGAATTTTTATTTGTGATAAAGATTTAAAAACTTGTAAAGAATCTTGTATTAAATTTTTAAATCTTAAATTTAAAAATAAAATTTTTTAAGAATTTCTAACTTAAAATAATTTGTGAATTTTCGTGATTTTTACGTATTTTGTCAAAATTCAAAATTTGAATGCTTATAAAAAAAAATTGTGACTATGAATTTCTTTTATTTTTCAACTGCTATTGTAACAATATGTTAAGAGCCTTGTATTAAATTTTCAAGCTTTTCTGCCTAACAAATAAATTTTTATCGATATTAATTTAAAAAAAACTAATAATGATCGAAAATTTGAAATGCCTATGAATAGTTCAACTTATGTCGAAATTTTTTGAAAATTGCATGGTGGATAGAATATACTTATATAAACATTAGGTGAAAATTTCATGTATCTATGGTCATTTGTTTTAAAGTTACATCAAAAACCAAAATCGATTTTGTCGAAAAATGAGTGTGCGTAAAATTTCCCGTTTTTCCCTTAATTTTTAGTTTGTTTTTCTCAATTATTTAGAAAAGTATTAAGAATTTTTTACTTTTGACCCCCCAAAGTACCAACTAGATTCACTTTCTGATCGAACGAGGTACTGAAGTCAAAAATCGAAGCATTTTTACTGCCCCAAAACGTGATGACAGACACAAAAAAAAAAAAAAAAAACACACATCATGGTAAAATCAATACATTCATCGCTCCGCTCTAAAAATTATATTTTCTTAATACGTGAGTTTGTACATTAAAACCAATGAGAGATAATAATTCCCAAGGATAAATATGATCATTTAATAAGTCATATAAAAACATAATATCCGCAACATTTCTCCTCGAGTCACAAGACGCGATCCCCAATTGGGTAATTTGCAATTTATATGATTTTCTTGTTATAGGTACATTTAATTTAAAGCATAATAGTTTTTAAAACTTATACTGAACATTTTTAATATGAATAGTATGTGAAAAATAGTGTGGTCACCAGACAATTGAACCAAACTCAAGATGAGACCTAACCCGGGAAAAATAAAATGTTTTAAAGGCATTGGTATTTTTAAAATTACTCATGCTTTTATTAATAAATCCAAACATTTTAAAAGCTTTTTTAATAAATCTATAGATGGAATTAATTTTATATGATGAGATTACATTGATTACTCAGATTTTATAATTTAAGACCTTACATTATATTTACAATTATTAAGATATTTGCAAAGATCCAAATACTTATATTATCCAAATGTTATGTGCAATAGAGTACTTGGATTAAATATTTAACACCATACATTAGACAAATATTGTTCAGAAAACCGATAAAATATTCAAACGCACATGTCATATGCATTCGTTAAAATATAAATCAAATAGTCGATTGTGGTACCAGAATGTACATAGAGTTAACCCTCTAACGACTGCCAGTTACCGAATAACTTTATAAGCATTTATTTATTTTGACCTTTAATAAAAAATAAATAAATAAATATTTTTTTGTTCTCTAACAAAAACGCTTGATTCTATAATAACTGACTTAGGTAGGTATATAAAACTCTAGAGTATGTTTTGGCGAGAATTTTTTCTCATCCTAGCTTATAATATTCCACCATTGCTGGACCCGTTTCACCGTTAATAATATTATTATTATTATATTAAATAAATATGTATATATGCAAGAAATCTCAATAATCTATCCAGCGATTTATACGATATACTAGGACATGTTCTGCAATCACCAGGCATATTCGTATTTCTCCAGGAGACAGGACTGGACAAACTTATTTAATCATTTAAAAAAAAAAACACAACCTTATTATTATTATTATACTCATATAATTTAAGCATTTATTGTTATTGTCATTGTTATTAAACCTTTTCTATTATTATTATGTAACATCTTTCAAAAAAAAAAAGTATCTTATCCCAATGGCCAAGTTGCCGAGGGTTATTTCTTTAATAATAATAAAAAAAAAAATGTATATATATATTATTTTTATATCATTTATATTGTTTTTATTTTTCATTGCATAACCTGTTCATAAATATATGAAACAATAAGTGTATATGATTATGTTTATGATATTAAAAAACTAGATTCATAGAATGAAGAATTCTCCCATGGAAAGAACTTCAAATTATATTTAAATAATTCAATTTTTATTTTATTATATTCATCAACAAAATGCCAATGTTGTATAATGGATAAGCTACCTATTCAAGTACATCCAATACGATTTAAGTGTGTATGTATGAGCAAAGTAAATAATAAATGCCATATTATTATTATTATAAGTCAATATAAAAACTGGATGAATAATTTAGAAATAAATTTTTTTTCTTATGCCAAAATAATTATTTAATTTTAATAATAAACAAGTTGTGTAGCAAAAAACAATTTTACTAAAAGTATGCCCTGTGATGTCTGACAAGCGTTGCTTTTTTTTTTATTTCAACTAGAAGATGACACATAACCATTATAATCATTAAATTATATTTTAATAATATATATATATATATATTTTTTTTTATCGCTAAAAATAGGACGAAATAATAAGTATACTTCTATACCATGTTGGTACCAACGAAATTTTATTCACCAGAAAATTATTAATTGTACTAATATAATTACTTAAATTTTATTTAATATAATTAAATATTTTTATATATCTTATTTTATTTTTTGACGATTGAAGCATATGTATGACGATGATACATATATGATATACAATAAAAATAATTATGATAAAAATTTTTTCTTTTATTGCAAATACGGAACATATTATTATCACAATACTTGACGGTAGTATAATATGTTAGTGTTACAAAACTCATTTTCATCTCAAGTTCAGGACTTTTTTATTTTAATGTTATATAAATATATGATAATTAGATTATTGAAGTTTTCTTTGCATCAAGGAAAAATTATTTAATTCACTTTAAGTAGGTAGGAATGACGCAATGGCATTATACACAAGGAATACATTATATTATATTAGCGCAATAGCACTTAAATATAGATAACCGTGAAAATAATAATGTATGATTATTCAGAACACAATAAATATATCAACAACTATTTTAAAATCTATATTGTATTCTTATTCATAAAAATAAGTAAGTTCTATAGCTAATATAAGACTTTATAAATATACTCACAATATGAACCAATTTTTCCACAACAAAGTAATACTAGTAAATATAAGAACTATTTATACCTATAAGCAACCAATAATTTTTGATATTTAAATTATTGGAAATTTCACATTAAAACTCGTTTTTTCAAAAGTGTCTTTACACATTTAAATCGATATATTTATATATTATTATTATAATTGTGTAGTAATATTTAAAATGTTATAAATAAAAAATTACAACATTTTCTTTTTAATAATTCTTAGTGCTGAACAAAATCATCAAATTAATTTTTATCAGCAAAAATGTATAATTGCAATCGACTTAATTTAAAAAAAATACATATTTATGTATTACTAATTATAAAACAAATTAAATTATTAAATTATAAACAAACCTACTCAACAAAAGCATATAGATTGAAAGTATACAAATTATTTATATAGTAATGGGTTCAACTTAAAAATGTCTTGTTCTACAAAAACGGAATTTGCAGAATTTTTTTTGTGATTATCATAAATACTCGTTGTTAAATAAAATACATAACACTTTAAAAATCATTTTTTGAAGTCATAATGTTTACCAATAATTTACCAAATAACATGGGCTTGGGTTACTTACAAAATAGCCGATTATTATTAATAAGTGTTATTTAAAATAGTATTGTAATAACTAATTTTGATTAGCAAACAATGTTATTATAAATTGATTATTTTAACAACTTTGAAAAACATTACACTTATTATTTATCTCTAAATTTATATTTTGAGTACTAAAACTGAGGTAAGTTTACCTGCTTAGTAACGTATGAATAATTTATCAAAATAATCTAGAGCTTTTCCAAGTTGTAAAATAACCTTGAAATTGATAAAATTCACGGATACCTATTATTATTAAATCACCTATGTCAATTCGTAAAATTATATAAATTTATATCCCATGCCAAATGATTTTTATTTAACCATTTTAACCTAAACATAAAAAACAAAACTATGAAATATTATTTTTTTTAAGTTTGCTAAATAATGACGTACCTATCTTATTTTAGGAAAATAACCGACAGTATTTAAGATTAAAATCCTAAAAATTAAATTAAATAGTATTCAACATTTTCAAATTTATTTCACGCTTGTTAATTTGTTATAAAATACCTACATAAAAGTTAAGTTGAGTTGTATTACTTTTATGAAATATTGTATGTTTTTGATTTCTTACATATACATTTTTCTGTGCACTGTACACGGTGTATATTATAAAATTGATGTTTGCTAAACACACTTTTTCATAAAAGGTCTTTATAGTCGATTCGATAGTTGTTGAGATATTAAGAAAATGAACTTACGTTTGAAATGAATGGAATGAAATGTTGTTTCGTTCGATAAGTTTAATTAAGAGTTTCAGCAAGGGATACCGTAAAAACTTTTAGCCGAAAATGTGTTTTCCGGAAAAAATGTTACCTACCTACCTACGCAATTAGGTTATTTACACAGATGCCGTTATATTCATATATTTGCGATCAAACTTGTTCAGAACCAATTTAGCCTGGTATACGTACATCGTTATTATTAACATATAATATTAATATCATACTATATTATTTTCATCATGATGGAATATATAGAATAATGCATACGTCTAGGTTTATTTATAAACTAAATCATATTTACCACACAAAAATTGAAAATACATACGGAAATAAGTATCTATCTAATATTGTCAACTAAAAAAGTTATTAAAAACATGAAGTTAAATTAAAATAAGTTACTCTTTAGTTATTTCTTATTTTGAATAATTTTCATTTTGTAAAAATCAATTTTGTTTCTATATTTTCAAATAATCTTTATTAGTTATAGGTACCAATAATTATCCTCTTGGAAAATAAATATTAAAATAATTTACATGATCTTATATTATTATTGTAATAAAATTGCTGACAATTTAAATATGACTGCAGTTGATTAAAAGGAGTTTTTATTCATTATTTTTTGTTTTTATGGTGTATGAATAACCAGGATAAAATATTAATAATATGGTCGAATATAGTGATTCCTAAACCAAGGATAATTTAGGTATAGTTTAAATTTTTAGCCTATTAAAATGCAATTGTTTCTAAGATATTTAAATCTCCTTATATTTATCATTGAGATGATGAGAAAAAATGTGATATTATTAGTTTGGTGTGTTGCACAAATGTAACATTTTACTATATGTTGTACTAGGTATATACTTTACTATATTACTAATATAATATGATAAGTGTGGCCTGCACAAGAAAAAAAGGTTGGGCATCACAGGTTCAATAAAAATTTCAATATAAATCTATGGGAGTGTTTAATGAATAGGTAGTATAATTATATACAATTTTCACGCACGTCTACACACACGCGTCCAAACGCATTATTTATTTAAAATATTTTATTTTTCTAAGCGTTTAGATGAAAATAAAAATTAATTTAATTTATCTATATAGGCATCTATTACTTTTTACCGTTATAACCATGTGAAAAAAGTCACGCAGTCAAATGGAGCCCCTGGCTCTGGATCCCCTTAGCTTAAACAAGATTCAAGAATGGTATATTGCAATGAAATTTTTATTATAAACAACAAAAACTACTCTTTAATTTATTAATTTTTTTTCTTTTATTGATCTTTATATATAACTCAGCAGCAAGGGCCATTAGTTAATCTCTTAAATACTGATTACAGTTTTACAATTTTTCTGAGGTATACATTATGTTACATTATCTCAACAATTACAAATACAATTATATTTTATCTATAAGGTTGGTTAGTTTTAAGAAGGTTATAATTTTTGAGCTTTTGAAACCATCGGAGGAGGTCTAGTGCGTTTGTGCCTGTATCTGAGGCAGCAATTTTGGCATATTTATCCACGGTTTCATTGCCTATAATACCGGTGTGGCCTGGGATCTAAATGAGTGCGATTTGCTTTTTGGTGGTTTTAACTTCATCTAGTTTGTTTTGGATGAGGTTTGTTATGTCACTTGGGTTTTTTTTTGTTTTTAATACTATTTATGGCACTTAAGGAGTCGCTGAAGATTAAAAAATTTGTGTGTTCCGACGTGTTTATTTGTTCGATGGCTTTAAAGATTGCTATTGCTTCAGCAGAGAATATTGAGCATTCACATGGTAGACTATATGTTACTATTTGAGTTTTCGAACATGATTGCAATGCCAACTCCTTTTTTAAATTTGGAGGCATCCGTGTATATTTTTTGATGTTCTTTGAAGTCATCCAAGATGTTATGGGCATTGGTTTTGTATATTCCGGGGGCTGTGTTTTATTTTGAAAGTGAGTTTAGTTCGGTGTGTGTGTGTAGGGGGGGGAAGGGAGTGGAATTCATGCGGGATAATTCTGACAGAAGAGTCTACATTTTTATTGATAAATTTAATGATTTAATTTTTTGTATAACATTGTTTGTTTCCGTTTCTTCTAGCCAGTCTTGCGATGTATATTGTAAATAATTCTAATCTCCTCAGGGTCGGGGTAGATTCACCAGCCATGTTGTAAATGCTGTGTTAGGCCACTCCGAAAGGCAAGTCTTAGGCCACTGTTGTTGATTGTGTCAATCAGGTTTAGGGTTGATTTGGCTGCTGTTCTGTATAGTATGGCCGCGTAGTTGAGTTTGGATTGGCTGGTTGCATTATATATTTTTGTGAGTGTCTTGGAATTTGATGAATTCAATACATCATGATGTATGAGATAGTATTTTAATAGTTTTTAATGAGCTGATTGTGTATTTTTTAAGGTGTTTTATGTAAGGTAACCAAGTTAGATCCTAGCATTTTGGTAGTGTTTCTTGCCGTTTAATTTGATTTCAAATTCTTTGACTTTTTTATTTTTGTGAATATTGAGCTAATAGACTTTTCAGGGGAAGAGTTTAATCTAGTTTTATTTGCCCATTTTTCTATGTTGTTGGTTGTGATTTATAAGAGACTTTTGATGGTTTCTGGGTGACAGCTTCTGCACCAGTAATTGAAATCGTCAGCATACATATTACATGTTACTGGAAGGTTGCAGTTTTGTGCGATGTCGTTAATTGCTATGAGAAAGAGTGTTGCTGATAAAGCTGAGCCTTGTGGAACTCCATTTTCTTCAGTGAATTTGTGCAATGAATTATTATTGGCTTTTACTTGAAATTTGCAATTTTATGTAAAGTTTATTATTACATTTAAGAGTCTGTTTTGGTTTAGGATTGAGTTTAATTTTATTATTATGTTGTGTCCCCAAGTAGTGTCATATGCTTTGGCTATATCTAGATTGATTACACCCATGATTTGCTTTTTTGTTTAATTTCTTCTTTAATTTCATATAATAGGCTGTCCATGGTGTATCTATTTTTCCTGAACCCGTTTTGTTTTGTGGAAAAGAAATTAATTTTTCTAGGAACCATAGGAGTCAGTAATTTAGTATTCTTTCGAACAATTTGATCATAGTATTTGGTAACGTTATTGGTCTGAAACCCTCTGGTTTGAATAGGTTTTTATCAAGTTTGGGGGATAGGTATTATGGTACCAATTTTCCATTTTTTTGGCCAGATTCCCTCCTTCCATATTCGATTGTATATATTGAGCAGGAAACCGAGGATTTTTATACTAAAGTTTTGGATGAAAGAGTAAGGGATAAAGTCAGGTCCAGGGCTATTAATATTGCATTTTTTTAGGGCGTGTATAAGTTCTTGGAGTTTGATTACCTCGTTGATTTGTTTTTGGTCTAGAAGGTTTTTGTCAACGGTATTAGTTATATTCACTTCTCGCATTTTTGTTTGTGGAATAATAAATTAGGATTGTAATTGTTGTCGCTGCTGTTGTTATAAAAATATTGGCCGAGGTCCTTAGCTATTTAGTCAATGCTGTTTACTAGATGGGTTGAATTTATGTCCAATAGATTGATTTTCTGATTGCGACGTAGTCCTTTTAAAGATTGAATTTTGTTTCAAACTGATTTGGGATCAGTTTTTTCATTTATGCTACTGGTAAATTTTTCCCATGACTTTTTTTAATAGTTTTTATCAAGTTAGGTTAGGTTAGGATCTAGCTCTTAATTGTTTAAGTTGTATGAAGTCTTCTTGTTATAATTTATTTATACTATAAGGTAACTATTATTATTACGCGGAACGCTGGCCATCTTGAACTATACAGATTTCAAACTAAACCAATATTTTTGGGAGTGCACAAATCATAAAGAATTTAAAAATCTACAACTTGTTTCAACTGTATACAACATAAGTATTATAAATTCTAGGTATATGTATATTTTAATTGAGTGAAAAATTACAGATTAAAAAAATAAAATTGTCACAACTATCACAGTTATTTTATCATCCAGTTTATTTGTCCAGTAAATAATATTTATTTAAATTACTACTAATCCAGGACGAAGTGATTCACTCTCTCAGTTACCCAAATAAATAATGCCATAGGTAACCAATATTTTTAATTGGTTGAGGACTTTTTAAAATACTCCGATTTTAACTAGAAAGTAGAAGTTAAAAAAATTTAATTAATTCATATTAAAACAAAAAAGAGGGTGGTTACAATTCAAAAAACAATGTTTTGTTGCACATGCTGAACAAAAAACAGGCGTAATTTCTTTTATGCAGTAAAAAAAAAAAAAAAATGAAATTCAAGGTAATGTATTCGAAATATTTCGTGTTACCATTATCGTTGAACTCATTGTATAACATATATATTACGTTAAGGCAGTATAGAAGAATAAAATAATAATCGTTTCAAAAAATGGCAAGAACACACACAAATACACAAAAAGGGTCTCGTTTCAACGATACCCGTGTTTGTTCTCGCAGTATAGTGTGTGGTTCCCTCCTCTTTACACACCCTGCTGCCACGGTAACGCCGAAAGCTTGATGTTTATAACGAGGGTGAATGAATATGATTGTTATTCTGCAAATTACGTATATGTGTATCTAAATAGTATATACATGCAAGTAGAATATACATCGAACGTATATAACATCACTTGAGGAAAAACCATTTGGATTGCCGTTATAATGTTGTTCATTTTTACGAATCGGTTCATTATTGTTATTATTATTATTGTTGTTGCTGTTGTTGTTGTTGTTGTTGTTGTTGTTGTTGTTGTTGACTGTTGACTGTTGTTGTTATTATTGTTTGTGTGTGTTGAGTGTTTTAATACACTACTGTCGTAATAATCTTCACTTACCGCACTCACCAGTCACCGTTGATAAAAACACTCGAACAGGTTGAATAAATTGTGTCATCTTTTTATAACAGATTATAAAATACGTAGTTGGTAATAATAATCTGTTATACCCGTACAAATAACATAAAATAAAATTGCTATAAATCAGTCATTTTTTGACTTAGAAAAGAAATTCAACCACTAAAATTCATTAAAAAATACCAAAAAAAATAATTTGTGGTCAAAAATGAATCATGCTATTAAGAAAAAAAAAATTTTTGTACGCATGCGAAATTAACTGTCAAAAAAATAATCTAATTATTTGAAAATGTGTATAATAATGTTTATTAGTTAGCCGAAAAAGCAGAATTGAAATATATGAAGCCTACACATAGTTATTGAGTGTTTCCACTTATCGTGATCACACTGTATATGCAATTTATGAAATATAAGAAGACTGATGGCAGTATCTAATACGTATAACATAGCTCGTTGTATTTGCGATAAACGTAAGCTATAATATTACAATGCTGCTGAGTAAAACTACTATTAACTACACACTACAGTGTATAGCGTGTATAGTGTATTCTTGACAAAATATTTTTATAATATCGTACATAATTCATACGAACATGACTAACATGAGTTTTAATAACATGAAGTGTAAACAATACGCGTGTTGTATTGAAAAACTAAATCTGCAAGTGTCTATGCAACACAGTTGTAACTTATGTTCATCTACAAACTTTTGAATTTTATTGATATTATATTAATCGCGGTTATATCGGCTGATCAAAATAAATGATTTATCTTACTACATTTTTCATGAATGTTTTTGTTAAAATATTGGTAAAAGATTTTGTAATACGTTTTACTTGTTGTTAAATTAATCAACAATGTATATAATGTCGAAACGAAGTGTGAACACATCTTGTAAATTTGGATATTGACAGCTTGTTCCCAGAAAATAAATTTTGTTCAGAGAGAAAGAACCAAAAATGTTTTGATATAAGAAGAATTCTGCTGTGGAAAAATATATAGTTTATACTTAAACAATATGAGTATAGTAGCTTGTTATCGTGTAAACATAGTTGAAAGACTTGGGAAATCACTTGATGAAACAAAATTACACGACTTTTAGTTGTATGAAATATTAATCAAATGTATACGATTATAATATAGGGTTTATATTATATATTTTTTTCCCTAGTTAGTATCTTCGTCGAAACCTCCTAATTAGGGAAAAATATTATAATATAGAAATAAATTATATTGTGAATTTACTATGTATAAGATAGATATAACATATAATATCAAGCGTCTAAGAAAAGTTATATTGTATAATATTAAGTATATTTTTTAGTAATATAATTATGTATACCTAGCATAATTGTATACATATTTAATACTAACTGGTGCTGTATGGTAGGTATATCTCCGTAATTAATTAAATGGTTATTAAATTACTTTATATTATAAGTGCTCCAAAAATGTAAACTCAGAACACATTTCTTTTAATAAAGTAGTTTGGGTAGTTTTAACTAAATATAAAATACAGATCTAAAATAAAAACTAACCATAACAAACTAGCTAAACACATGTACTTTGTTGCCCGGATAAAATTAATTATTTATAGTATTTGATGCAATGATGTTAAAAACCTTAAACACATAGAAGAAATATTTGATTTTAAATCGATGGAAAATAATATTATGCAACTTTTTTACTTACGGGTAACCAATTATTAGAAGAAACAGACAAATATCTACCTATGATTTTACAAATTACAGCGTGGGTTATTGTTTGAAAAAATATCAAATATAGGTCAAAATTATTCAAATTATATCCAGTCATAACAATTTAATTTTATGTATAACCGATGACAACTATTTATATTGTATAAAAAAAATATTAATTTATACTATTACTATTATAATATAAAACCAAACGAAACCATTTTTAAATTTATCGCGATATCTCAAAATAATTAAGTGAAAACCACCTTGAAATATAAAAATTTAAAAATATGACTTCAAAGTGAAATGAATTAGTGGTGTATATTTTTAAACTTATAGAAATTATAGTTAACAATTTTGTGTAATTTAATTTGTATTATTATTGTAATATTACAATAGGAGTCAATAGTAGCGTTCTCTGACGTGTAAAATATTGAATAATATTCAGTTGGATGCTTTAATAGCGCTTATACTTTTTTAGCATGTTTAAACTCCATAAACCCGTGTAAAATCTCAAAGTGTTGCATCGCCTATATTCAAAAATTGGTGTTACTTAACACACCAACGTTACACACAATTAATAATGTTATTTTGGACCTTATGGATTCCGATCTTGGAAAAACAATTTATAGGGTAAAAACTTGTTATAATAACGAAAATGACATTAACTCTTGTGACCTCCGGATTTCGGAGGTCACTATGACTCTTGGAAGTCATAACGCCGACTTGTATCTCGATTGTGGATGTTATAAGATAGGTACGCTGTACAAACCCACACACACACACACACTCACACATTGCTTTATAAATGAATTATTACTATGACTTATTTGTTTTGCTCTGTAATATAGCGTTACTTACATAATTTAATAAGAAAAAAGCAATAACTAAAGATCTATACTATACACGTTATAATGTTAAATATGTGTTAATATAATTAGTATAACAGATAAGAAAAGTATTTATTTACTGTATAATAACTAATAAGTAGGTACTTATTAAACTGTTTTTATTTAAAAATATATTTTTGAAAAGCAGCTTAGATTAAACATGCAATGCTTTTTCAACTACTTATTTCTATACCCAAACATCTAAATGTTTTTATTATTTAAATGGGCAATTCACAATGCTTATTAGTATTACTATACAACTTTATGTCTTTATATGAATAATGCTAAATCCTAAAATTAGAATATTCATTAAGATAAAATTATTTTTAAAAAAGGTTAATAATTCTCCTGAACATCGATAAAATTAAAATATTGTTAGAATATTCAATGTTGTCTTAATATTTTAAATATGTTGATGTTTAAATCATTGAAATATAATATAAGAAAAATAATATTTTCTTCGCAAATTATTTTTCCACCCAAATAAATATGTTCAAATGCTTTTAGAATATGAAATATTATGAATTAATTATTTTGACAATATCATACTGACATTCTCATTGTTTAATATTGTCATCTAAGAGAATATTCTTTGAAACACTAGTTTTCACACACCAGAGTATCCAACATCTATATTTTTTTCCCTAAATTAAACATTCCTTTACCAAAAAAAAGTTCGTAAAAGAAAAGTTTACAATCGATTTAACGATTTTTATTAAACTATTTTTTTCTGTTCTCATTGTGCATAGTTTTTAGTCGGAACTACCCATTTGATACAATATAAATCAGGGGTGGCTAACTTGTGATACGCATCAGAGGCATATTTGCAAAATTTTAGCAGCATCACTCAAAATTTCATTTATTTCGTTATTAAATTTGGAGTTTAATGGAAATAATGGTGAAAAACTTTATTTTATCAAAATAATAATTTTACCAAAATAAAAATGTTAAAAGTTTGAAACTCACTTCCGGAGAATTTTTATACTTGAAAAAAATAACTCATTACATACTCATATATTCACGTCATGAAAATTAATTTCTTCCACAATGAATGCAATCAAATCTAGACGAGATGGATAAAACTAGTGCTGCTTCATTAAAACTAACAAAACATAAACTTGCGCTATTTTTATAATCCAATGAAAAGGTTTTCAAAAATCATATAAAAAAAATATGATGTGGATGGGGAATGGTAAAGTAATGTTGATACAATTTATTGAAACCAAGATAATACGCATAGAGAAATGTTCTAAAAACTTTTGTGTTTACAAATTTTTTAACAAAATCTCACTTAACGCTCTAAAACCTGACAAATGACCAACTTTTTTTGAGATTGATAGCAGAGGAAAATTTTTTAAACATTTATCACAACATTTTAGGATGTAACTCAAAAAAATGTTATGGACTTAGGTAGTTCAACGAAATTTCGTAATTTTTACAATCAAAATGTTAATTCAATTATTTCATGTAATATAACGTATACTAAAAAACAAATTTACGACCAATATTCAGTTCCTTTATATATTTATAATATCAAATATTATTATTTTTAATTAGTGTATTGTGTATAATGTCTTATAGTATCTTTCTTAATTTAAATCTCTAAGAATAATTTAAAATATATGTCTACTACTTTTAAATATATATATACTAACTAAATAATTTGGCTTCGCCCGTGTACAGTTTTTGTGTTACCTACTATCACTTTTATTTTATCAGTTTTTATATTTATTACAGTCTGCTTTTAGATATGTTGATTCTAGTTTGCCCATGTATTGTATAGAAGTCTGTAAACTCTTTTAAAACTTATTAAGTATTACAACGTCGTTGTTACATTATTATATACATTATGGTGTTATATAAACCAAACCAAAAAAATATATTTATATTGACATATATTATTCATCTCAATACCTTTATAAACAGTATTTTTGGTACTGCAGCCTTTGGGGCTAAAATAGCCAAACTACTGGCATAACTAACTCAAGAACATGTGACATAGAACTGTCCATGTGAAAACATTCTTCTCTCAAGTCGATCGCTGCCATGCTCAACGAATGTCTTTGAGACTTATTAATAGCAGTCATAGCAAATCAAACTACTTACTACTAGATACTTACCAAAGCTATTCCATGATCTTTTCGTATTCTGGCCAATAAAATATTTAGGACAAATGTTTTACCGGTGCTTTCAGGTGTGTCTAAGAAAAATGTTTGGCCAGTGTTTTTTTCAATTCCCCCTAATATTTTGTCATATACATAGGACTGTTTATTATTTAGTAAATGTTCATTTAAATTTATATACTGTACCAAAATATTTGAATAATAATTGATCTCTCGAAGGTAATCTTTATTTTGTAAAACTGCTTCACATCTTGATGGCTAGTTTATGGTTTACCATAATGTTGCAAAAATTGACCTCCCAGAGATACTGTATCTTCAAGATTAACTAAGCATTTATTGTATACTTAATTAATAATTAAGTTCATATTCTCGTGTTGTAATCCAACTCCACTCGATGTAGTTATTCTTCTGGAAGATTGTCCTTGTGTTTTTCCCAAAGACTTAAACTTAAGTCTTAAAGCATCTGACAATTGTCAAAATATCAATATAATTGCAAAAATTTCCCATTTTCTGGAGCTCTTCGCCTATACTTTGGATATCCGTCATCTTCTGTCTGTGTTTTTTGAAGGAAAGGTCTAGGATACTTCTTGCTACAGCTATCTGAATCCATACAGAGTGATCTATTGTTTGAATTACCACAAGGCCCATTTATCACATTGGGTTTGATAATAATTACATAATCTAATTTATTTATTAGAAATGCGCTGTTTTAGCCAAAACAAAATATGTATGTGTGGCAAACCACATTTTTGCCATTCAACCGAATACATTAAACATTGCACTCCCCATTTTGTCGACAATTTCATTGGCGTCTTAACTTTTAAATGAAATATTCTAGCTATAATATGTCAATCGTAGGACTTTTGTTCAGATAGTAATGCATTTGAAACTTATTTCCATCAAGGATTACATGTAAAAGTTATGAATAAATCAGGACGACCGTACGTATGTCATTGCGTCCTGAGTTTTTTCATGCATATACCGCGGTGAACTAGTAAAAGATGACGGAAGCACTACCATCTGACCAAGATCATATTTTCTCTGCCTGATCTTGTCTCCCAATAGCATTTCTGAGATGTATGTAATTATCACCTCTGTTGCATTTGATTGTTTCTAACAAAATTTAACCACTCTGTTTTAATTTTAGCGTACAAATCAAATAAATATTGATTGAAAAGTGATCTACAGTACAGTTAATGGTTGATTTACGTTTGTCTATTCATAATTTGGTAAGAATAAAATTGCAATGCAGAAACTGTTTTCTGAAGTGGTGATTTAGTTTTTGGATCAATCTGAGAGATATTAATGGAATAACCATTCTCACCATGACAGAAAAGTAACGGGTACTGCAGTATACCGGGTGATTTTTTTATTATTGAACACTCCTTATTTCAAAAAGTATCAATGTTTTTGTAAATATTTTTTTACAGAGTTTCATGTTGTTAAAAAAACAACATTTTTATTAAAAAATTATGTTTTTAATATTTTTTATCCTTATAATTTTTTAAGTTTTTTACTTGTTTGAATGACAACATAGAGTTTTAATATCATATTCCAAAGCAGAATATTTTTCTAATTATTTTGATACGTAAAAATCGAATTTTGGACGAGTAGTTTATGAGTTATAAGTATTTAAAGTTTAGACAAGCGGAGTAGTGGACAAACATTTTGCGGGGTAACCCCGTACCACTCCACTCCGCCAATCTAAACTTTAAATACTTATAACTCATAAACTACTCGTCCAAAATTCGATTTTTACGTATCAAAATAATTAAAAAAATATTCTGCTTTGGAAAATGATATTAAAACTCTATGTTGTCATTCAAAAAAGTAAAAAACTTAAAAAATGATAAGGATAAAAAATATTTAAAAATATAATTTTTTAATAAAAACTTTGGTTTTTTAACAACTTGAAACTATGTAAAAAAATATTTTGAAAAAAGTAAATACTTTTTTAAATAATGAGTGTTCAATGATAAAAGAATCACCCTGTATTGTATGAACGGTGCAATTCACTAATATGTTGCAATTTGTTATCATGACTTTGTAACACATTATCTCGTTTTTCGAACTGTTGTGCAACTATGACCAATGATACTTCACTTGCTGTTGGGGGTGTCATTCATTTAGGTGAATAACTGATCAAAGCATATATCTTTTGGGTGAGAAATTGACTGATCGTTTAGGCGAATTTATAAATTATTGAATTATAGGGAAGTAACTACTATACTACAAATAATCTCTGTTGTAGATAATTAGCAGTTTGGTTGAAACAAAGATACAGTGATTTTAGCAATAATGCAGTAGCTATAATAAAAGACCTTACAGTAACAAACTAACAACTACTAAAATAGTTGTTGATATGGCATTACATTGTGTCTCAATGACACATAAATGTATGTAAATTTTATTTTCAATTTGTAACTTATACTAGCTATATAACTTAAGTAATTACAAATTATTTAGTTAATGTTACAATTATAATGTAGGTAGCTAGGTAGGTCATAGGCAGTGCTCGGAAGTTCTAGCAAATGCATATTTTTATTGGTTCGTCCTAGAACATCCAAAGTAAGATACAAATATGTTTCACACTTCTCTGATGTCATACACGGAATTTTATTTTGCTATTTTGCTAATTTAGGGTTTATAGTGCTATTTTTGGTTATATTTTCAAATAATATAGGAAATAATCACATTTAATTATTAATTAATAATAATGATTAATGACTTACTTTATTATATTTTTAAAAATATTTGAATTATTGGAAATAAAATATAAATATAACTCATAAACTAATATTTATTGTTTCCATCGACAGTCCAGTGTATTAATAGTTAGTGACGTCATTGTTATTTCCCATATTGTATCATTGCATTAGATTATCTAACATTTTAATGTTAATACATTAAATACATTAAATCAAACTTTATTAAATTGGCTATGGCTATTGATAGTTTACAACAGCAAAATGTACCACTATCCAAGTCCATTAAAATAGTTGAAGATATTAAAAAAAGCTTTGAAACTTTGAATGATCAAAATGGGAAAGCTGTGAACAAAAAGTTACACCAAGTTCTTGAAAAAAATCGTGGTTTGTCGAAATTAATAAAAATATCTAATATTTTAACGGGTGAAAAAACATCTGGAAATCTAGACGGACTACCTGTAGATTTAAATAATAATGATTCGGTATTTTTTAAGTACGCACCAATAACGTCTGTTGACGTTGAGAGGTCGTTTTCCACTTACAAAACTATACTATCAGATAAGCGCAGATCTTTCAAATTCGAAAATTTAAGAAAACATTTAATAATCCAGTGTAATTCCCAAGGTAAATATATAAAATAATTTAATTATAAATACACTTTTAAAAATATATTTAAGTAATATAACATTTTTTAATTCAACCAGTCCAGCCAGTGTCTGACGTCCAATGAACCCAACAATTTATAAAATTACATTTAATTTCATATACATATTACATATTCATATTACATTAATTCATATTAAATTACGTCTAATTTTTTTCTAATAAATTTATAATTTTTTCAAGTTAAATGCATATTTTTTGATTTTTTTGTGCTATTTATAGCGCATATTTTTGAGTTTTTAAGTGCATATTTAAGAGCTAAAAAGTATTATTTTTAGTGCTACAACTTCCAAGCCCTGGTCATAGGTAATAATTATAGGAAATACACAGTATAATAATATGCACTTGAATACTTCCAATAATGATGACTGAAGAGTAATAAAATCAAGGAATTAGGAATTAATCTATAATAAATAATTTGGAAAACAAAAAATTAAACTATAAAACGTTTATTTAATATAGCACATAATAATTAATACAAATTAACTCAAAAAGTTTATAATTCATACCTATATTAGCATAACATACAATTTTATGAACACATAGGTAATAAATAATAACAATACCTATAGTAGCTATAAATAACAATCTAAATACTGCTTCTTAGAGTTACATAACTACATCCATTTGATAATACGCTAATGTTATTTGGAATATAAGAAAACAATGTATACACGAATGTACATTCAACATCTAGTTTTACCTCATATGAAAATACATGATCATCAAATGCAACAGTATTAGTGCGCTTACACTTAAAAATTACCAAAGTATCATTACATAAAACAATATCTTCTATTATTCCAAATATAGGAAGATCATTTTCATGTACAATATCTAATGTAAGTACTAGCTTTGGTTTATATTTGGTACCTTTTATAGATACCCAAGGACACTTAACAATAGATTCTATTATAGAATAATTAGTGGTTAAGTTTTTCAGCGAGATGGTCGGAGCTCGGAGATTTGAAATTTTCTTCTTTTCTTGTCATAGATTCTGCATTCGGTTAAAATGTGTTAACTGTAAATGGAACCCCACAGAATAGAACCACAGAAAATACAAATAAGGGATTTCATTCTTCATTAAATGGTAGTGAGTGAAGCGATTGTGTCCTATTCTGAGACGATTTACGGAGGTCTGGTATTTTCTTGTGGTGATGTCGGGGATAAGAAACGGTCGAACGAATTTCTTAATTTACTCGTAAATGCATATACCTATTATTAAGGTATATTTGTTAATTTTAGTATGTGACCTATCAGACCACGCGATCTACCAAATTTGGTAGTCACTTAATATTTTTAGTGAAATTAAAAATCATATAATTATGTTATTTTACTATTAACTAATTAATTAGTAATACAAATACAAAATAATACAGAACTTAATTTGATAATGTAAAAATCAGTCAAACAAAATATCAGTAAAAAAAATGTATAAATATTAAATACATACCTACTTATTAATAATTAATATCAAAATTATTCAAAAAATTATTTTATTTAAAAAAAAATTTGGCAATACACTTTTTGTAAATCTCTTACAAATATTTTTAAAAAATGATGTATTTTGCCTGTTAAGTGTTAATAGATCGGTTAAGCCGTACGTTTTAACAATATAATATATCGTAATTTAGGTAAGCCATATACTAAATGAGTTATTAATATCATCGGATAGTTCAATTATAGTTTGATGCTACGCAACATTTTTTATATAATATATTATACTTTTAAGAAATAACGTAAAAAAACGTTGTATACCTATACGTTAAACGTTTTATAAAGTCTATACATAAATTGATACTCGTATATTTTTTTGTTAAAAAAAATCATTTATTTTGAAGTCGCCAGTTCATTTCCTCCAAAAAGCATAACTTTATGCATTGTTTTAGAAACATTTGCTTTAAACTTATCATGTAAACTAAGTGAAACTAGAAAAATGCCCAACGCTGTGTGCAAATGTCTAAAATTTAGCGCACTTTATATATATGGCCTCCATAGCTCAGTGGTTAGAGCACTGGTCTTGTAAACCAGGGGTCGAGAGTTCAATTCTCTCTGGAGGCATAAGACTTTTTATATTTTTTTTAAATATATCTCTGATAAACATTTTATTAAAAAGAAAAAAACAAATATATTTTACTATAGAATTAAAATTGATTCTTAATTTATTCATTTAATAACGATTTAACGTAATTTTTTTCGCAGACGAGAAAAGTTTATTTTCCTTCAACAAAAAATATATTAATAAATAATAATTATAAACAAAATATAAAATAATAGTATACAATTTCATAGTGTATCGTGGTCGTTATAGAAAATAATAAAAAAATAACTTACTTACTTTTTTTTGTACGTGTCCATTTTAATACGTTTGTAGCACCCGTCTGTATATCACGTGACCTTTCTATTATTAAATTTCCATTAACACTGTGTACAGAAACCACGTCTTTAATGTATATACACCCTATATACATGTGCAAGAGATTCACTTCTATACAACCAAAAGTCTCTGGCTAACGAACTTTATGCATTTAATATACTATATCAATAAATAACTCGTCGGTGACTTCTTAAGCGATCAAAGAACAAAATAATCCATTCGATGGATCATTCGTTAAATGTAGGACTCGTGTTACCGCCCAGCTGTCCCGTTGAACATAGATAAGTGCCATCTCTTTATACAAATCGGCCAAGGGGTGGTTTCTGACCACTGCCTCGACGGGTAGTTTGCTGCAGTGATATATATACACGATGCTGGTTGTCACGAGAGCAGAAGATAACAAATTATCGATTCCGGTAGACCAAAACGGAAAAAGGGAGGTCACTTACCGAATAAATATAGTGAATAATATATTATATTATATGATATTATTATTTTCAACCGTAAGTTACCAGCTACGGACGCTACGGTAGTAGCTACTAGCTAGGCATGAAAACATTTTCTTATACGCTGAAACTTGAAATAATATTATAATTATAATGGTAATGATAATGGACGGATTTCAACCATAGTTTTTGCATTTGATATAATTTTCATATACTGCTAAATATAAATAATTTGCTTATTTTATTATCAAGTCAATATTTCACAATCTTTAAATGTATATTATTATTTACTATTTTTTTTCACACTCATCATTCTGTCATTCTCTCCACTTTTAATAATGTACGAAACGTTAACTTTAAAAAGAATAATAACAAATTTTTGATCACCCATCATTTTAAACTTTATAGTTAATAACTTATTATTATTAATTTATTAAATATGCAAGCTAATAATTAATCTTATTTGTTTTTCATTCGATTTAATATAGTATTATTAATTATTATTAATATGTTTGCCAGGTAAACTAGTAGCAATGTAAATTTTAATAATTATCAGTTAAATACATTATTTAAAAATATGTTTAGATAGTATAATATTACTAATTACATTTATAATATTCAAGTTATCATGGTTATATACGAGTGACTTTTTATAACAATAATAAAAAACAAATACTAATACTTAGTTATTGGTCTGAAATGAAATATCATCCGTTAGTGATCGTAAATATATTTTATGAATATATAAAGTATAAATAACTTAAAGGAATATGTAAGCTAAAATACTAAAAAGCTTTAAAGAAATCAAAATGACATGATCGAATTAGTTTCCAAATATAATGTTTATGAATTTAAAATCAACATTAAAATTTTTAAACTAACGAAGTTATCTGCTGAGTTTAAATTTGCACTTTTAAGACGGAGGCCACAAATAGTTGTGTAGCGTCCTCTTAAATATACCTGTTTATTATAAACCTCGTTTAAACACAATGATAAAAATCCCAACATTCAGGCGAGTTTAATAAATTAAAATCAAAATATTCAAATTATGTTCTCGTACGCGTTGTGTGAAATATATTTTAAATTATTTATTAGTAAATAAATGCTTTTGATTTGATTTTTTTATAACAAGAATTTGTAAAAAAAATTCATATTAAATGGGCTTATACGCTTATTTTTAAATAATGTAAATTCTACAATATACTATAATATTAGTACTAAATATAAATTGTACTACAGATAACAAGTAGGTAACTCATAAAACAAATTCAATTTATGGATATTAATTTTCAACGTTTTACAAATACTGAAATACTTGATCACAATTATTTGTACTTATTATAATATGAAAGCCATTCGGGAAGTAGTGTAATCTTTGTTAATAAATGATAAAAATAGCAGTTATTTAACGTTAATTTTAAGTATCTGCCCCAATTTTTATAAATTAAGTGACTGTGTTTTAATTTTAAATAAGTAACATTTATTATGTTGCTTAAAGAACATTAATATTTTTAAGAAAACGAAGTACCTAATTATTTTTAAAGCACAAAGTTCAAATATAAATTATTATGATAGTTGCTCAAACTGTACATGATTCATCTAAATAATAATGGAATTTTCAATAACAATACAAATTATGTAAAGTTTAAATTTCATGCTTTATCATTTATCATTAATGATATTAATAACGTATTATAATTGTAACTACTTTTGATATCAAGAATAAAAAAAAAAAGAAAAGCATTTGGTATTTTTGTATTAACATAATTGTTTTTACATTTTATTTAGTAGCTTGAAATTGGGAAAACTTATTTTTAATAGAATAGTTTAAACGAAAATATCAGTCTAGGTAAAGAATTTTTCAAATAATTTTTATTTATAAAATCGATTTTAAATCGTTCGTATGTTTTTTTGCTACACGTCTCCAGTATAATATCAAAAAACATTTTAACATAAATAAAATGTTGATTTTGTAAATTGTAATGTATAGTACCGGTAAAATAATGTATAAAATTAAATTTAATGCATGGAAAATATGCAAAAAATGGATGCCTCCAGAGAGAATTGAACTCTCGACCCCTGGTTTACAAGACCAGTGCTCTAACCACTGAGCTATGGAGGCCCTATGGCGAAATTTCGTAAAACTATATATCCTTAGACAACATAAAAAATATTATGACAAACATAATACCTATAATATAAACTTAACTGTAGTACTGTACAAACGGCAAGTCGGCAACGGGCAAATATAGTTATTATTATGAATGCCCATGTTTAAAATTATATTTACTTTATGTACAAAAAATTTACAATTACACGAGATAATGTACATACTTACCAGTTAATATTTTGTATAAGAACTTATTCAGAAGAAATGATAAATCGCCAGACTTTGAGCGCCGATCAGTGTTTTTATTTCAATACATCCAATTAAAATATAATAACTTTATTTATTAGCTCATTATTTTAATTTTAATGAATTTCAATCAACAGGCTTGAAGTCTTAAAGTTATTTAGGCGGTATTCGGACAATTGACACCCGGGACATTTGACACCCGACGGTTTTTTTTGCACCCGATATTTTTAGAACACGGACAATTGACACCAAGTAATTACAATGAAAGAAAATATTATAAATAATTTAAAAATCTTTTTTTTGGCTTATTGTATAATATTTTTCACATGGTAATGATGTGGATGATATTTTAACATCCTTCAATGTAACATATGTTAGGTAATGAATAATGGGGAATACAGGTTAATTAACAATACGCAAGTTATGTGCTTCAAAAGGAGCATACCTATGTTAACTTCATATAATATGTGGAACGTACATAATGCAACAAAATTAGGATAACATTGTAGAACTAATATATCAGAAGGTTGGAACAATAAGTTCAAACATTTAATTAGATTCTAACATTCACATATTATATATGTATATATTAATTGAAGATTCGCAGAAGATGAACTCCATAATCTCAAAAGAGAATGTAAAACTAAACACTGAAATTAAAATAAATTATAAAATTAAATCAAATAAAGAAAGGCTTAAACATATTTGTAAAACTTTTCAATACAAAGCAAATACTGAAATGATTGGTTTTTTTTTTCATCAAACATTAAAATATGATACCTTTTATTTTTATTACCTATTATTTATGTTTATATGTAATTAATAATTCGTTTCACTGTGTTCATTATATTAAATTATTTAAATTAGATCAACAACTGATTTTTCAGTAATTTAAATTTTAACTATTATTGACTATTGTGATGTTTCTGTATTCTTTCAGAACGCAATATTTCAGTTGTCACATACTCATTTTTTTTCATTATTTAAAATAAAAAAATTAATATCAAAACAGAAAAAATGTACGTATATATTTTAATAATCGACAGGCGACGAAAATATTTATATACGTATTTTTCATACGGTTTAAGGTACGGTCATCTGCCAGTGCCATGCGCACGGCGGACGTCCGACGCAATGAAATCATAACTTATAATAAGCACATTTGGATTTTACCGTAACTTAATGAATATTTTTTATTCTCATTTTATTATCATGATATTTTTTTTATAAGTACCATTGAGTATTAAAACTTAAAACCAAGCAAATACAAATTATCTCCACATACAGTAGAGAAACATTATAGAAAACTAACCTACCTACATAAATCCAGACTATATATGATAAATAAGACGGGTAACGGGTAATACGCTTTAAATTTACATATTAAATACTACGAAAACTACCTACCTACTTATTTTAAATACGTCAAAAACATTTATTTTAATAATTAAGGTATTGCAACCGCATACTTAAATACTTCAATATAATATGGTATAATGAATTGCAGATAGTTGGTATATATACCTATACTATTACATTATACGGATATTTAAAATTCATCAAAAGCACTTAGTAGTAATCTTTGTCTTGAAAATGCCTATAATGATATGCACTTACCCTGTTCAGGGTATACAACAACAACTCACACTTTTTAAATGTTTTTTAATTACTGCAAAACAAACTCAACCAGAAAATGTTTGGGAAGGGAGGTAATTAAAAACCCACTATGAAAAAGACGCCTAGGTCAATCCTACATTTTGTTGGTTGTCTTTTTATCTTGATGTATAGATGAACACCTCATATAATTATAAAATATTCTCATGATTTGCGAAAATTAAATATATTTAATGCCTATAGGTACTAGATTATTTTCACGATTATGACAATAAATTATGTAGACTGCAGACGTATAATGTACATACAATTAACTGATTTTCTTGAAATATTTCTGTGGTGGTGGATTGTGAGGTTACTATAAGGAAAAAATTAATATAGTATTCAATAATTATTTTGGGATATTTTTCAATTTGCATACTATCAAAATCATTTATCAAAATCAATGTTATTCAAATTTAACTATCTAAGAAAATTGAAAAATATTTAAGGATAAACGAGTATAAACATTCAATAAAAAGCCAAGTACCTAGGTACTCTTTTAAAACAATCTACTCAATTGGAGGTTATTTTAAATTCAAAATTCTAGAAACAGTCTATGAACTATAAACTATGAGTATAATGTACAAATATTATAAATATTAAATACCGTTCTGTTTACTGTTAACTATTATACGTTACAAGGAATAATAACACAATTTCCAAAATTTAGAGATGCAATTTATGTAATTTATGTATTTATGTGTGTGTTCATGCTCGTAATTTCACCCAAAATAAAGACCCTTCATACTTACTGGGAAAACGTTTGTGGGCAGCTTGTTGAATTTCATTTCTTAATGCCATTAATTCGCTTATGTATTGTCTGTATTAAATACATTATATAATTGTGTGCATAATGTCATGTAAATTAGAGTGATATCAGTGTTAAGGTACCTATCATAACAACGAGGCAATTATATTATAACTACAACAATATAAAATTAAATATTTTATACCAAAATCAAAATTAAAAATAAATTAAGATTGGCGATTGCTGTATCTATACTCCGTACCAAATAAGAGAGCACCGGGCGGCCACAGGCAAAACCGGTTTTGTTACGTAAATTTGGTACGCTCTTATTTGGTACAAGGTATAGGTGTCAAGTATACCTCGTCAGTCGTCAGTCGTCATTGATCAAGTCATTGTAATGGGTTGTACTTGTAATGGTTTAAATTTGCTGTTTTAAGTGGTAGAAAAATAACATACATCATTGTAAAACTAATTACACACTCTATGCTTCACTGTGTAAATAGTGTGTAAATACTAATAAAAATAGTAATTAGGACACTTAAAAAAAAAGAAAAAAGTTTTCATCAAAATACTTCAAAACCATTTCCAAATTATTGACATAAGTATAATAATAATTAGCAACCCATTAATAATATTCTTAAATAAAATAATAATAATTGAGAATCAAAAATCAAATAAATTAATATTATCAAAAAATTGAGTTTGATATTATATTAAAATGACATATTTTGTCAAATATTTTATTTAGTTATATTTTACTAGGCTGAAATCAATTTATAGGTACTCCTAAATAATATTTTCTAACAGCAATAACAAAACAAATAATATTATTAAGTTTATTTTATATTTTAAAACAAATATTTATCGTACTTAGGCTTCGCAATCGTTGACATCATAAAAAATGTACTAGAAAAAATGTTGAAAGTGTGCATTGTCTTGTGTAAATATCGATGAAAAGCGAAAAACAAATATTTCAAAGCAGTTCCAAATATCTATAATTTTACATTTTAAACATATTTCAATTTATTAGACATTTTCTAAATCATTTTCGTGGTTCTATGCCTGGATATTTCATTTTCTATTTTAAATATGAAATTATACATATAAAATTCAAATACCTCTTAGTCACTGATCGCTGCTACTCAAAAACTATGCAACGTACGAACTTGAAATTTACCAAATACACTCAATAGTTAAATTACTGTACATAAACCCTATTATATTTAGGATTTTTGGAGTAGTATTGTTCACACAGAGCCTTCTCATGCTGTCGGTTTTAACAGGAAAAAAACCCCTATTATATTTATCAATGTGTGTTTATATTTTTAATCCTATGTGTATAATATATTTCCACTATCTACTAATCGATATACTATATTTTGTTTAAATATTTTATTAAACTTAAATTAAAATGCTAAAATTATGTAATTTAAACATTATTTTTATTTGATCGGAAGAAAATTACCCCGGGCGCTCAACAAGTATAATATTATTATTAGGTATGTTAGATGTGTCTAAAAAGTGTCTACATGCATCACTTAAAATTAAATTCTATTCCAAAGAATATTTGAGGAGGGGAAAACTTTTATTTGTAACAACCTTCAGTTATCGTATTAAAGCTACATACCTTCAGTCATATTTTTCATTAAATTAATGTTTTCGAATTTTATTTTGAATATATTTAAAATCATTACCATTTTTTTAGTATTCCGATTACTATATTCTGTATAAGCTGCTGCTAACTACTATTTGGTCTTACAACTAACTATGGGGTGCAATCAAAATGTCAATGTATCTAAAGCTAGGTTTCAATCCGAAATCCTTCGCTTCATCTCAAAAATCCTATTCTACGTTTCTATTGTTTCTAATAATACTCTTCACTTAAATTTAAAAATACCCATTGTCATGAATAATTATGAAAGCTGCTTCTCCATCCAATTTTCGTATAAAACTATTACAGATAATCTAAAAAGGTATTGTGGTACTATGAGCTGCTTACCTAAAAAAATATATATAATATATATTTAATATTATTATATATTTTATAAATTAGTAAATTATAAGTATGACAAATATGTCATGACGATGAACCTTTATTTAATGGCCTCTTCACTCAGTTATTATTTATTTATTTTATCAATTAAAAGGTAATTGTTTGATTCCTGCAATATTATATGCTCAAAAGAACTATGTGTGTAGTACACCACTATTAGCACTTCGTACTTGTACAGTAAAAAAGTATTTGAAAGTATAATTTATAGTGCGTGTATGATATACGAGTATTATAATATATAAGACTTTACCTACTAAAAATTCCAAAAATCAGAATTATTTGAATAAATGCATATGATTAGAGGATAAACCGGGAGTGAGTGTATACCGAGAATCTCTCAACAGTACACCTATATAATAGGTGTATAGTATTTTATACGGAATGAGAACGAATGGAAATAAAACATATTATTATACTTGGGCAATATTGTGTGTGCGTCCGGTTTATGTGTGAGCGCGTAAGGACTACAGCGTGAATTCCCCGATGCGCGTTGTATGTAATATATGTATAACGTATTTGCTATATATATATATATATATCTGCTGTACACAGATATGCATATATAACGGAGCGAAGACAAAAGGGTTCGCCGTCGACGCATTCGAACAAACGGCCGATTGTGCGTGTAATAGAAATTGATGGGTTGCCGCTTTCGCCTCCACCGCCGTTCGCTCTCGCGTCTGTTAAATATATATACGCTTTTATATTATCCAAAAAGCTTCTTTTCCTTATTTTTTCCCGCTTTTGTTTAACGTGAGCATAGGTATAATGTATGGATACTCTGCCGCGCCAAACGTATCGTTTCACGATATTTTTCACCGATATCGGTTTTTTTTTTTTTTGCTATGTAGGTAGGTACTAGATATAGCCGGTATATGCCTAACTTACCAATTCGTATTTGCTTACATAATATATAATACGTTTAAGTAGGTATTACATATAAAATATACATGTGTGTGTGTCAAAGATCATCTGTAAGACTATATTCTATATTATAATATATACATGCAGTAATGCAGTGCATATAAACTGCAGTGTACTTATATTGTCCTGTAGTTTGCAGTATTTAGTGATAGGAAAAATAAAATACATATTTTTCTTTGTTTTAAGAAAATATATCATCGCAACTGATCAGCCTTCATATAGTAATACAATTAAAGCGTTACGTTATTCGGAATATGAATTTTTTATGATTAGTATTAATATTATCATTATATTATTATTATTTAAATTCTTATGTACTAATACCTACGTTTTTCATCATTCATTTTGTTGTAGATCTCGTCACACGATCTTGAAAACGGTAAAGTCAGTTCGTATAATTCCTTTATGCAATTAAATTAAATATTCTTACTCTACGAATTTTCACTACGGCCGCCATCCCAGCGGATTTAGAGTTAGCGCGTGACAATTATTCATTTGATCTTTTTAGGAAATAACTTGTTTGTTTTTAATTTATTTATTCCTTTATGAACTGTTCACTGAATAACCAAATGATCAAAATTTAAATAAAATGACGTATATATAGGTATCTACAACCCACTATTCTGCTACGGCGTGACATGAAGTTTAAATTTTTCTTGTGTACCTATATAAATGTAAAATGTTAATAAGGCCACTATCAAATCTATAATTAGTGCAACTGATTTTTCCAATAGGCGTTTACTTGTATAACATATAAAAATTATTTTTGTAAAAATATTGACTGTTCACAATAATTGAGACCAATAATTATTATAGTGATACAACAATCTTGTTCGCGTTTAATTTATTTACAATTACTATTTACTCATATGGGTATTATTATTATAGGTGACCAGTAATCACGTTTTATTGTTTTAATTGTGTATTTGACCATTATAATGACTACCCAGCAAAGGATTTCATTAACCAATTTTATAAAAAAATTGTAATTTTTGACAGCTGTAACAGTTTATTTAAAAAAAAAAATGAATATAAATGATTTATGAAAAAATTACGATGTTTTCCTGAAATAGGGGTATTTCAAAATAGTGATGGTTAGTCATGTGTAGTAAAGGCCACTAGAGGAAGGAGAATAAAAATAAATTCTATTTTCATTTACCAAACATGCTGTAATGCTGAGGCATGCGTATTATAAAATATAGATGGATAAACTCTTTTTATTATAATGTGCAACTTGGACATTTTTCTCCGCAACAATGTTCATATCTAAAATTGGTTTAGATTATCATTTATCGGTAATAATTTTATGACTGCATAAAGTAATGATTATGATGACTTTGATAACAAGGGATGATTTCAATAATATTAAAGGAAACATATTAAAATCAAAGTTATTGAAAAGTACAGTATCACTCTTTTATTATTCCATATTTTATGCATTATGCTGAACGGAGTAAAGCATGCATATATTTTTATCTTCTTTTTATACGATATTTAAATAACACATAAAATATAAAACATAATTAATTACATAATTTCATTTCTATATCTATTTTTATTATTATTATTATGCCGTACAAAAAACGTATCTTATTCTAAAAAATATGTAACTAAGCTCAAAATATTTTAATGTTTTATATATTGTTTAACTTCATATTAGTTAGATATAATAGTTCGACCTCCTAAATATATTTTTTTAATTGATTACATATATGTAGCACTAATTACAAGTTAGTTCACACTATTCACAGGTAATAGATCAAAGCTGATGTCTTGGATACCTGTTAACTATATTAGCATTAGCTATTAGCTATATCACATTTTATCTTACCTACAAAATTAAAAATACGGCAATCTAATTAATAATTGTGTTATTCCTATTTCAAATGCTTAAATAATTTATGTACAATCTATATAAATAAATCAATCTAGAATCTAGATTTTAGATCGAAAAATGGAATTTTAAAATTAGGAACCACTTTTCCATTATTTGAGCTATAGGACAAAATATTGTGTAGCTATTCATCGTTATTTGCCTGCAGTATTTCTATGCTTATAATATACTTTTGTATATTTTAACCTCAATAAGATATGATTAGCGAACAAAAATCAATAAGTTTTCTAATTTATATTCTGATTTCTGATAAGTAGTTATATAGTACGATCATAGAATTTATATGTTTAATAATAATAATTACACAAATTATAAAGTTATACATATTGTGTTTTTCATAATTATTATTTAATGAATAATTATATTTTATTAAAATCATTATTTTTTTACAATTATATAGTATGTATAAATACAGATAAAGATATAAATTGAATGCAAACAGTCTATCAATTTTTAAATCGACATCCCATTAAAGTGACCCTCTATATTTGTTATAATACAAATAATATAATTATATAGGTATGTAACAATGTAACATTGTACACACACACACACACACATATATATATATATATATATATATATATATATATATATATATATATATATATATATATATATATTAGTGTATATGTTACGGTAAACGACGCTAAATGGAAATTAACGTTATACGCCAGTTATTAACGTTATTGATCAAATACATAGGTAATTATGAATTATCGTTAAAAACTATAGAGAATCGCGTTAATTACCAAATATACAGGTAATTGATGTTCTAGACCAGATATTATATGCACGTGAGTCTCAAATATTACAATTTGAAAAATTATGTACCTTGGTATTTAAAGAAATGAAAAAAATGCATTGTTATTCAATTTATTTATTTTTACAAGTTGCATGTACTGCCATGCCATTTACTGTTACATAACTTTTCAGTTCCACAACATTCATTGTTGCAATCAATCTTTCAATGGCAACGCTAGTACCCTTGAGAGCCCAAAACAGAACTATTACTAGCTGCTTCCCTCCGTGTCAACTGTCTACCATCTGTGAATTTGATCACATTGTTCATGTCTAAAAATTTCTCTTCGCATGCAGCTGTTTCTTGGCGTGTGTAATTGTACTAAAGAAAACCATGTTCGTATCCATAAAAGAAATATTAATTACTTTTAAATTTTAAAGATATATTTTTTCATTAAAAATCAACCTACAAAGTTTGTATAACTTGGGTGACAACTGCTAGTATATTTCGTGGAGAACCACGAGCTCTATCAACGTTCTGTATAGTTATAGTTACACGTATAGTTGTGCTTATTTCAAGCTGAGTCATTTTTTCTTTAGAAGTTTTATCATATTCTTTGGTTTTTTATAAATTTTTTTAAACGATCGTCTAAAAAAATATTTATATTTTAGTCTTATTTGTCTTAAATTTAGGATTCGGATATTTATTGTTATAAGTACCGATCAGGTTCCGAATTTTTCTCTGTGGGTTCATCTATGATTTAGTCTTCATCTGCAGTGTTGGCTCTTTGGTTAATGTTTTTTATTAATTAGTACCACAATTAGTTTAGCGATCACCTACTTATCATTGCTCGTAGGACATTATTTTATAATCAACATTTCCTATATCATACGATTATTAACGTTAATTACTAGAAAATAACGATAATTCCCACATTTGTTGATAAATAACGTTAATAAGCAGTGAATATCGTTATTTTCCGATATAACATCATTTGCCGTAACGCCCGTAACATGTATAGTAATATCTGTTATAAAATGTAATTAACTCACTCGTGTTATCAAAGAAAGATTGGTCAACATCGGTTGACAAGGAGAAGGACATACTATGGATACGGAACAGGTGCAAGTCCAGCTTTGTGGAGTCCGTCTTTCGAACGTACCAACAGCGAAATCAGAATAAGTCTCCTCCCCATAATGACAGCTGAATATTTACGTTTTAGGTTATTCATAAAACCTAGAGAGGCAACGAACATGAGATACCTTTCTACGTAACAGAGGTACGGTAACAGTGGACATGTTGAAGTCCGTCGTGCTGAAACCGCTAGAAGAGCGCAGTGAGCGTGGCCTTTTCAAAATCACCAAAATCCCTCTGCTACTGAATATTGAATAATTTTATTTATTAGTTATTTCTATTAGTTTATCATAACATTAAATTAAAGTAGGCCGCATATCTTTCATCCTACCCTCTACATGAGTATACTAGATTTTTTTAGACCCTCGGCAACATGGAACATTGAGCTTACATAAAAAATAAAACTATTACAAAATATAAAGTGAGTTAGTGAGTTTATTATATATATTAAATTTAAACTATGGTCTGAAGGTTGGCGGCTGTAATGATTTGAATTTTTTAGACAATGATGTTTAGACAACATTTATTGTTGTTTTTTCATATAACATATTTAGAGTAATATAATAAATTTGATTAAGCCAAACAATATCATCTTCACTTAAAATAATAGGGAGTACTTTATTTTATTTTCGTTACAAGTTTCGATCTGCAGATGATGCCTTTTAAAGTTTAAAGCATTTGAAATTTGAATGTGCTATCACCACCAAAAAAATATAATACCTATATTTAATTCTATTAGTGAAAAAATTTAGTTATTTTTTTCATATACGTTTTTGTGCATACATAAATATAAATCATAATATTATATAAATATATTATTATGAAATTCTGGATTCCGGAAAAGTATCACTGGGCACGTTATCGACGTAATGCCACATTTCATGAAATCTAATTTAGAGACATATAAAAATAATAACCAATATACAGGGCCTGATTGGATCTCAGCCCTTTGATAAATATTTTTCTATCAGTCCCGTAATTATGTACCTATAGTTGCCCAAATTAGACAAATTTTTATATCAATAAATAACAACGACCACATCACATTTGTTAATTTTTTACTATTATATATCTGTCATTAAAATCGTAACGTGGTATTGCGAACAATTTCTCATATCAGTTCAAAATGTTAGCGGCCCTTCGAGATTTTCTCGAAAGCTCGACTGGCCTGTCCAGTCGAGCCAATATGTATATTGTATAACCAATTGCTTTTAAATAAAGAGTTGCCTATATTCACTAACAGATATAAAATAATAAGTATAGATATAATTGATAGTTTTTACTATATTATCTAATATAATGCAATAAACAATTTTGTCTAAATGTTTGTATGAATATAAAAAGATTTATTGTGAGGAAAATATTCCTTAAAAAATTATATTATAAAAATATAAGATATATGCAATATTGTACGGATCGAGTGTGACAATTTTTCTAGATTATAATATTAGTTATTAACATTTTGAAATCACCAAAGCTATCTCATGTTTCAAACCTAATACTCTAACCAGTCTAACCAAACAAAGTTAAGAACTCCAAAAATGTAGTCATTTAAATTTTCATTTTGATACGTCAAAATGTTTACAAAAATAATACTAATAAAATGTGGTTATTATTTGAAAAACATATTTATTTCCAATGCACATTCATTAAAAAATACAAAAAAATTTATGATATTTTGGTATTATATTTAAAAATTCCAAAAATTGTATTTTAAATAAGTGCATTATTGAAGAACTATTATAGAGATGAGTAACTCTATATGTTGTAAAACGCTAATAAACAATAAAATAATGTAAACTAGTGTAAATATAGATTTTATTATTTTAAAATAAAACTACATTGAAATTTATCGAGTTATATATTTGGTGCTGAATATGGTATCATATTAATTATTTATTATTTAGTACACTGAAGCAATATAAAAATATACAACACGTCATTTGAATGTTTAAAATAGTATACATCATTTTATATACTTTTGGTATAAAGTATGAATATTTAAGCAGATTTCAATGAAGATCGTGTGAACATTTGTCAGTCAATTTTAATCTGGGTAGTGGGTTGTATTATACGGAAGACGATAAATACCCGGTTTCCAAACATTGAATAGTTAATATAATCCTTAATAATAAACTAAAAATTATTTAAAAATACAAAATATGATAAATATAAGCAGAGAGATAACATTTTACGTATGTGTCTAATAGGTACATAATTATGTTTTTTAGTAAAAAAAAAAATGTTCAGCATGTAGTATTTACCTATATAGGTTATTAATCATAGTATGAGATAATATTTAAAATAATAGTTTTTATAGAACATTTTAGAATATCTATATTACATGTGAAATAATCAGTAAAATGTATCAATTTTGGTGATATTGTTGTTATTTAGAAAACAATTTATCATTTAGTAAATAGAATTATTGATATTTTTACAAATTTTACGATGATAAATAATATACCTAGTATATTATATTGTATGTTTACATGCCAATATGGCAATATCGCAAGTGAAATTACCAACTATCAGTTGAATCAGTTGAATCACCCTTTTTTCACAGTTCTTAGGATCTTAACAAATCCCCATAATTATAAAAAACTCAACACACGGCGAAATAGATAACAGCTAAGTTATGACTTATGACCTACTCCCTCTCACCAGCATTTTAGTGTTTGATACTTAAGTATTACATATTTGTGAATCATTATGAATAAGTGTCAACAATGAGTATAATGAATAATGACTATATGAATCACGAATTCCATTTAAAAGTCGTATTTTCTATCATAATTTATATATTCATACATTATCAATGGCATAACATAGTTTTAAACTACATTATTTCCTTACAATATAATAATATAGTATACCTAGTCGGGGCCCAAGAGTCCACAAGGAGGTGTCTTTACCAAGTATCTCATGCATTAGACATTAGACAGATATAGACGTAGGTACAGTTCACAATGTTCTTAAAAGTTGTTGTTGTCGAAGTGATAGATAATTTCGTGCACAACTTAATATAAACAGGAATCAACGGTCCGTCACCTAACTAGGCCATAAGCATTATTATTGATCAATACAATTAATAAGGATAAGATAGCATAACATAATAATTATATAATTACCGAGTTTCAATATACCTAATAATATAAACATAATATTATTTTGCGATGAACAACAGATATCAGCACATCACCATTTAATATTACAATAACGATCAAAATTGCGATGTATCCTATATATCTTTAGGACATCGAGAAACATTTGGCTTGTAAAACGAGTAATCAGACATTGAAACCATATTATTACATACATTTTTAAAAAAGACAGTTCTTACCCTCAACACAAAATTACCTTGTTTACCTAATTTACACACACATAACATTTTTTTTTATTATTTTTTTTTCAATAAATAAATAATAAATATTCACTGGGTAAAAAAGCTTGAAAATGTAGTACAAGTTTTCTAGTAAGTTTTTTTGATAGCAGTTTAAAAATATCAAAATTACATAGATACGATTATTTGAATATACATTTAAAGTTGACAAAATGCATTTAAACGCTAACAATGCGCAAATTTCTTTTCAATTAGAAATCCATAAAATTGTTATTTCTATAGCAATTATTTGATATTTTAATAGAAGATTCTCCACAAGTTTTCTATTAAAAAAAAAAAAAAAAAAAAAAATACCAAAACGTAAAATTAATTTTATATGAGCGTTTGAATTTAAAATGTTTACGACGTTTGATATACATTTGATTGTATTTATTGAATTCAGGCAATTACTATGCTAGGATACTGTGGGCGATGCCCGTTTCCACCAAAAGTGTATCTTTTACCTAACCCTTTTCCACCAAATAAAATTATTTACCACGTTTTTACAAAAACGATTGTATACTAGGTACTATGTTCTACGATTCAAAAAAAAATATCAACCAATTATATATATAAGTAGATACAATATACACATAACTAAATACACTAATATATAATTTTTTCAATCCAGCATTAGTATTTTAAATAAACTTATTACGGTGTTAAAGATTTTAATATAAGCTTAGTATACAAATTATTTTGGTGAATTAACCGTGGTTAAATTATAGGTAGATCTCATTTGGTGATAACGGATATTGGTGGAAAAGAGAAAGATACACCGTTGTTACCCAATACCCATTGGTGGAAAAGGGAAAGGTCTACTTTTGGTGGAAACGTATTACGCCCGATACTGTAATATGCAATGATTTATCATTGAATTCAAATCTAATACATCCATTACAATAATATATACTTGATAATGATAAATTGATAACTAATGTGCGGTGTGGTACTCACTAGTCCATCTTTATTTTTATTATCCATTAGATAAAAATTGATTGGAATTTGTCTCCAAAAACTGTCTGCACAATTGTCAACAAATTAAGAATTTGTTCATAAAAGAAAAAAAAGCTAAATTGTATTGCCCAAAAACAAATACGGCGCCCATTCTCAACTCTGCTCCTGCAAGTCCTGATCAAACCATAGTACACCTCCGTTGCTACTGATTCCAATAATATCAAATTACAGTTTATTATATTATATCGCTATCTACATTTCTTTTCAAAACTTACTACATTAATAATACTCTCCCTACTACTGTGTGCCAGTATTACACAAACAATAGGTATTATATTCCATAGGAAGTTATTATTATTATTTCATTCTCATTAGTTTATTATAATAACGTAATTACTCATTATAATACGTTATTTCTACTTGTACATTTTAATTGGTCTTTGATTTTATGTTTATACTAATATAGGTATTACATTTTATAACAATTATATTATAATGATTGCTCATTATTATTATATTTATTTCATTAGCCGTATGATATCACTATATCAGCTATAAAATTATGTTGAACATAATATATTATTATAATCGTGTATTAATTTTCAAAATAAATTTATGTTAGGTATCTACTGCTGATATTCCTGTCATTAAAAAAAATATCACCAAAGGATAGCCCTATCCCTGATCCAAACTAGCTACCTTTTCTTTCTTTTTCATGATAAAAGTATTCGAAAAATGTAAAATGGTTTTCTTCCATAAAAAATAGGTTAATTGGATACCATAAATAGGGTTAAAAAATTGTCTTAAGTGTACAATTTTCATTTTTGTTATATGCATTTTATAATAAAATAGTAGTACCTATTGTGTTAAAGAACATTTTGCTTCTACCCATCAACGTCCTCAGATCGCCGATTATTATATAAATCATATTAACTAAGATTACTGTCTTAAATAAAACTATAAAATCAACTTCCAAAAACATAAACATAATTAATAATAGTATAATATTTTACAACACACCTTGTAACAAACCTATATTATGTCAAGCACAATTTATAGGCACTAACAATATTATACGTGTTAGTTCTTCAGCACATAGTAACTAGTAAGCATAATATTTGACGATGAATCTGCAAAATGCAATATATTCAATCATAATACCATTAACACCCAATGAAATACTAAACCAACAGGTCATATAATAATTAAATATTATAACGAAATAATTATTAGACACACTACCTTTGTATACAATACAAACTCAATATATGCGATGCAATAAAAAATGTTCTTAAAGTCAATTTATAGACCATAATTATTTTTATTGCATTCATATTCATATAAAAAAAAAATGTTTAATATACTCATTCTCTATTATCTGAACTAAATGAAATCCTGTTATTAGAGCCTTGAATAAACAATAAACTATTAACTATTTGTATACAATATACACGTGCAATCATGAGGAATAATTTCATTCAAAATAAGAATATTTACATTTCTATGTTTCCTGCAAGCTACAGAATAATCAACACCAAAGCCAAGTTTCAATATTATTCTAATTCAATTTCGATTTCTACTAATGCATATTGAAATAATTTTAATAGTACAATATAAAATTATTATTATTTTCTTTAAGTACAAGTTTTCTTTTTACGACACATACAATTTAAGCCACAATGGTACGAAATTATCATTCTCAATGCTTAAATTAAAATAATTACACAATTTTAACAACATACATTTTTTAAATTATATAAATTACGTATAATCTCACATTGCCTAACCTATAGTCTACAAAAATGTATCACAGTTTTCAATTAATCCGTTGGATAAAAAATATATAAAAGCTGAGTACATTTTTTTTTTGGGGATTTCTACTTAGTAAAATATAATTTTCTATTAAATACCTTTTGAGAAGTTTAACATCTATAAATTAAATTTAAATTAGGTACCTAGTTATAAAGTAACGATGCAATATATCATGCATTCATAACTCATACGTAATACTACTCTTACTAATTTTTATACATATTTTATATTATACCTATATTAAAACATTTATTTTATATGTATGTAAATTGGTATTTAATATTTTTAAATTTTAAGGTACATATTTTACAATTTTATAAGTACAGATTCAAAATTAAACGACCTATAGTTGAATAAATGATGCGTTTTATACATTTTTTAATAATTATATAGATAATAGAGATATTTATAACTAATAAATTAATGGTTTGCTGAATAAGTAGATATTCGTTTTTCATGACAAAAAACTTAATAATATGAACCTTATAAATATAATGATATAAATATACAATAATTTTTGTGAAATAAATAATACCTTATATCTCATTTGATGATACTTACCTATTTTTGTTTAAATCATAAATTATAAACAGTTATTATTGTGATTTTTACTAATTAAATAAGAAATAATTTCTGTAATACAGGAGGGAGGCCTCAGGCCAGTGATAGTACTCGATATGTTTTTTTTTTTATGTATATAGCTATACTAACCATTTAGGTGTTATTTGTGATAACTGATAAGTCTTTTTAGCCAATAGGTTGAATTTAATTGAAAAAAAGACTGTGTATTGTATGAGATTTTTGATAAGAACAAGGGTGTAGTTTTGAATAAAATAATATGTCGTGTAGCTAATTGGCTGAATGCTTCGATTTTAAAACCAGAGAGTGTAGAATGATACATGCCAAGGTGTTTAGGAAACATAAAAATAATATGGGTCAGCATTACAATAAAATACATTTTTTTCTCTTAATGGCTTTGATTAAGTTATATTTTGACATATATGTGTCTTATGGCTGGAGTCATTCTATAAATTTGTGAGACCCCAAGAGCGTTACCGCAGTGATATTTTTCCAAATTTTAACATGTTTAACATTTTTATTTTAACAAGCTATATAATACTGACTTATTTTTGTATAATAAACTGTGCATGAAAATAAGTTGATTAATGAATTCAACAATTACAAAATACCTAATATGTATAATTACGCAATAAATAATTTGATAATATTTTTTTTTTTTAACTAGTACGCGAATTAGCCAATAAAAAATATTAACCTTAACATTAAACAATAAAATTCCCTTTATAAATTAAAATAATGATATCAACTAAAAGAATTTCACAGTAAGAGTGTAATAACATTTTTACATATATTTCATCATTGCTATCGAAAAAATTATTTAATAAATTTAATTATTTAATATTATATTAATATTAAATTAATAAATATTTTTATTAATATTTAATTTTAATTATTTAATACGTACATCACTTTTCCTTGCATACATAGTATTTTATATTGTGTATATTACATACCAGCAAATTATAAACAGCTGAACAGCATAGTTGTGAAAATATCAGAGTTGACTTTAAAGTGTAATATTATGTCCACTATACTAACTTTCGTTTCTCTTATTTGCTTTAGATAAAAATGATGTAATGAATCATTATATTACCTGTTCTGTGTTCATAACACTAAATATATATATATATATATATATAAATCATCACATGGTATTAATGTATATTGTATTCAAGAAATTTTTTTTTTTTTTAACTTTTATTTTTAATACATACAATCTATAAATACATTTTACAATAAGCATGTTTGAGGATTTACGTTTAATGACATGATTGACTTGATGAAGTAATCATCCAGCGGCAACACTTACTGGCAAGCGGGTTAGAATTATTTTAGGTCACGGTTCCAGCTACGCTTTAACCTTCTAGGTGGGTTCCCAGGAATGGACTCAGAGTTTAGAGCAAGTATTAGAGGGTTAGAGTGGTTCGCAAGACGGGCACGGAAAAGTTTGTAGGAGTTTTTGGCTTCTTCTTTGACAGTGAGTATTTTTAAGTCTGAGTGTAAGGTATGATTTGAAACATACGGAGGGGCGCATGTAATCATGCGTAGTGAGGTTGATTGGAATGTTTGGATTTTATAAATATTTGATTTTTTTGCTAATCCCCATAGTTGGATACCATATAGCCAAATTGGTTTGAGGAGGGTTTTGTATAGTAGCAGTTTTGTATTAAGGTTAATTTTTGATTGTTTCACTATAAGTGGAAAGAGTGCTCTTCGTCTGGCATTTAGTATGAGCCGTTTTTGTTTAATATGTGTGGCCCAGGTAAGTCTTTTGTCTAGTGTCATACCCAAATATTTAACGTTAGAGGAAGAAGGGATGACTTTATTGTTTAAGTAAACTGGGGGTACTGTGCTTTGTTTGAGAGTGAAGGTAATGTGAGATGATTTTTCGTTATTTATTTTTATTTTCCATTTGGAATACCAGTCTGCTAGTAAGTTTAGATGATTTTGTAGGTGTTGTCTAGCAAGGTATGGGTTTTTTCTGAAATGTATATAACTTTGTCGTCAGCGAAGTCGGCTTCCGAAGTATGAGAGGTGGTTGGTTGATCGGCTGTGTATATGTTGAATAGTATTGGGAAGAGATGGCACCTTGGGGAACACCAGCTAGGATTGGGGCCAAGTTTGAAATTTCAGAACCAACTTTGGTGGCAAAAAATCTGTCTTCAAGATATGACTTAAAAAATAAGTAGTAGGATGGTGGTAGAATTTTTTTTAGTTTGTGTAGAAGACCGGGGTGATATTCAAGATATAAAATATAATACTTATTTTTATAGTATACACTTAATATAATATAGGTATATATTTTTAAAGCATGCAACGTGTAACAAAATGTCTATTCATAAACTGTATTCGTGGTAAACTATAAAGGATTACAAAGGTTTCTTTTTGTCATTGTATATAGTCAAAATAGTAATCTCAAATCTCCGAGCAACCTTTGTAAGGGTATTATTTAATAATAGTTTATTTCCATTGACAAATCGATGCGACATTTAAATGAATTCTGTAAAAACTACCAGTTGTACCTTAAAAGTCATAATATTATAAAAGAAAAATGTTCGTATCCCATGAGTAAAACATAAGTACACGCAATTTACGTCGCGATATGAAATAATTTTGTAACTATGTGTCATAACTTATAACCTTGGAATTTCGCAAAATATTATAGTAATTAATTGAGGTAACGGTGGTTATTTCAGAATTAAACTATGAAGCTTTGTGTGTGAAAATTAAACTAAACAAATATATAATATATCCATACTGGTATATGACTAAACGATTTACAATATAGTATGATATAGCCATATAGGTAAACATTTTCAATATTATTCGCAGTAATTGTACTATTGTAGGCACATATTATTATCATCGAGCTGTTATGCAGTCAAATACGATACAAAAATAGAATGATAATAATAATGTAACTATAGTGAAAAAAATACCTGCTTGACTTGACGTCCCACAACGTTGTATCTATAAATATTGAGAATAGACTCATTGATGATTTATTTTTTATTTGCATGACCTATGTAATGAAAACACGGATGGTCTGCCTGCAGACGCTTCTTGTTAAGTGCACTCGACGACCCCTGCTCCTGCCCCACCTGGCGGATAGGATCGGTGCCCAAACAATGACAATATTATCACGCGATTGAAGGACAAAAAGGTAATGAGTCCTTTTACTCTATAGTCATCCACGTCACACGGCGAGCAAACAACAATGAACGGATTGATGGATCGATTGTGTTGCCGAAACGAATGTGCGGGCTTCGAGCATAATCTGGACAAAGGACATTCGTCCTATGCAAACGGATTGATCGATCGGAATTGTGTGCTAACCGTTTTCAGTCAAAGATATATCTCGAAAAGTATATCACGATTACACAAAAGAGGTTAACGGTGTAGAAACTGTTTCATTTTCTCAAACTCGAAATCCTTTGAAATATGACAAAAATTATTTAATTTATCAGCTATGACAACCTACAGTAGGTAGTGCACCAGGTATACGGAATAGAAATAATCATTTTGAGACAAAAATACCTACCTATAGATACATAGTAATTATCAGGTACCGAGTATATGTACGTAAATTATGTTGAAGGTGTCTTGTTCTAAAACACTAAATAACTTAAGTACAAAATAATAAAATTGACTATTAATTGCAGGGGTAGACGTAGAACCTGGAGACTCGGATGGGTGTAATTTTTGCATATTAAAACAAGAAATATTTCATACTTCAAACACTAAATGTTATAACTGAAATAACGATTTTCAATTACATTGTGTACGTTGTGTATTTTTAACAACAAAATAAATTACACTCAAGAAATCCACCATAGTTGTGTCTATACGTAAAATTATATAATAACTAATCCTCACTACACGGAACAACGATTTCACGTGATCTGCAAACTGCAATGAACCTTTTATTCGTGCATTTCAGTATGTCGGTGATTTATCGTGTTTGCAATTCTCCCACCTTGGACCGCCATCGATACGCTCGGCTAATCGAAAATGCCTTCAACGTGCTTTATGCTATGGCACGTAGGGTAAGTCAGAGTAAACATAATTGCATTTTATGTAAATTAGTAAAGTGAAAATCGCGATTAAAATTTATAGAATATGACGCTCAATTAGTTATTTTTATTTTCATGACATAACTCGTATGTAACTTTTTTTGAAACAAGACACAAATCTTGTTTCATGTGAACTACATTTTTAATGTAATTTAAGTTATTATATTCTATTCAAAAATAAGATTTACCTTCTTATAATTTTATCACTGCATTAAAAATATATAAAAAAGTATATATAATAATTAAAAAGTACTTGCTAAGGTATAACATTATAATATTAATAATTGATAAAACATTATAATATTTGTATATTTATTTATAAAGTTATAATTTAACGATTAGTAAAAAAAACAAAAACATCTAAATATTATTATATCAAATTGAAGATTATTATTTGTTAAGCTCCAATATGTTCAGTTTCTTTAAACTATCTTAAACCATACGAAAAAATTGTTTCAAAACTTTTACTTTATTGCTATACTTAAGTTTTCCACTATTGTTTGCCTTTATTGACTTTGATACTAAAGACTTAGACTTTTTTGAGTTATTTCAACAAAATATAATGGAACGTTCCTGCATTTATTTTACTTCAATTAACACAAATAACAACTGTAACAAGAAACTTAAAGAATATATTTTATCAATTACGTCTATACCTTGCACATTTTACATTGTTGATATAAATAAAATAACAGAGAACGCCTGAGGGATTTAAGTACCTTTGAAATCGTGGTTGCATTCCTAGAAAATGCAACCTTCAATATTGTTAAAAAGAAACATTTCAATTTTATTTTCAATCGCTAGTTGTACTTTTGTAAACATGAAGTAATTAACACACAATACAATTCTTGATTTTAAGTTTTTTGAGTGTACTGATGGTATACTGCAGTAGTTCAGAATGATCTTACAATGCTAAGTAACTTTAATTTTATTATTAGATTCTCAAGATTCTGAAGGGTGAGGAGATATTGATCTAGGTATTGATTATTTAGTATTTTACAATGTTGTGTTTATGTTATGTTTGTATGTCTAGTGAGTAGCCGAAATATAATGCTTAGATTTTAAATTCAACATCTTTTCTGGTGGGAAAATGAATCTAATTGGTGCATTTGGGAGGTCCAAATTCCGATTAGTTTTCAAAAATGCAAGTAAATTTAACGCAAAATTTGTTTTGGTTTTTAGTGTAACTTTAAAACAAATGACTGTAGATACATGAAATGTCACTGAAATTATGTTGTGCTATATTTATAAGCATATTATACAATTTTCGCTAGGTCAAAAAACATGAAATACAATACAAGGTTCCGCGTATGATTTTGTTGGTGGAAATTAAAAAAAAAGTTAATCTTAAATTCACAAACATTTTTCATGAGTGTCTGAATTTTGAATTTTAAAAATTACATGAAAATCACAAATATTTAAAGATTATTTTGAGTTAGAAATTCATAAAAAAATGTTATTTTAATTTGATGTCTCAGATTTGAAAATTTAAATTCTTCACGAGTTGTCTTTCTTAATCAAAAAAATAAAAATTTCTACCTGAAAGTTAAATAAAACCTTTTTGAGCGTTTGTTCAAAAATTTAAAAATTCAAATTTTTACAATATTGAATACTCACTCAATTTCTCATGGTACTATTTTCTTAATTTGTTGTAACTAAAATAACTAATAACCGTAGATATTTTAAATTTACACAAAATGTTTGTTTTATTATTTCCTATACTAGATACTCAGTTTAAGCTGTTTGCGAACATTTTCAATTTTTTTAATTTTTATTTCTTTAAATGTCAATAAAATTTCGTTCGTTTGGTTAAAAAGCTTAAAAATTAAAAAAAATTAATATAAGGCTCCTGATATATTTTTACAATAACAGTTCAAAAATATTAAAATACATAGCCAGGATTTTTTCTCATAAGCACTTAAAATTCAAAATTATTTTTTAAATAAAAAATTATAAAATTTTCTTATTTTTATAGCCATGAATTTAAAGTTAAAAAAGTAAAAGATTCTCATGAATAGATCATATAATAATAAAAAAAAATCTAAAAAATATATAAACACAGTTAAATGCATAGACATTCTAAGTTAAAATTTTGACGAAATTTCATATAAAAACCTTAGGTATTGATTAAAGTTATTTTGTTATAATTCAAGTTACTTGAGATTTTTATAATAGGTAGGTACAATATTATATTGTATGTAGTATAGACTAGTAATAAAATAAACTACCTTCTTTTAATCACAATAATATCATAAAATTGATTCAGTAATATTATAGACTAACCAATGAGACTGGAATGTATATAATTTTTGTAATTATGAACTAGATACCGCTGTCTTGTGAGACAGGAGAATATCCAGTCATAAGTTAATTAATAAAAAACAAGCGAGTAAGTCGTGAATGTCGCTCTCCTGTACAGTAGGTTACAAGTGGATCACTGTAATGGATGGAATTAAATTTGAATCCAATGATTTTATATCATTGTATATGAAAAACGATTCTGAGCGGAGACAGTTTATCTGTCTAGGATATATTATAGATTATAAAAAATTTTCAAATCTTAGATTTAAAAAGAAATTTTTTTATGAATTTCTTATTTCTAGCTTTAAATAATTTGCGAATTTTCGTGATTTTTACGTATTATGTCAAAATTCAAACTTTAAATGCTTATAAAAAAAATTGTGACTACGAATTTATTTTATTTTTCAACTGCTATTGTAACAATATGTTTAGAGCCTTGTATTAAATTTTCAAGCTTTTCTACCCAACAAATAAATTTTTATCGATATTAACTTTAAAAAAACTAATAATGATCGAGAATCGCATTTACCTATAAATAGTTCAACTTAATTCGAAAATAAGTACCAAATAGATTCACTTTCTGATCAAACAAAGTACTGAAGTCAAAAATCGAAGCACTTTTACTGCCCCAAAACTTGATGACAAACACAAAAAAAAAAATAAAAACACACATCATGGTAAAATCAATACATTCATCGCTTCGCTCAGAATCTAAAATACATTGGGAACAATTATTAAGTTAAAAAATTATTCGGATGAAATAATAAATTATATTAAGATAAGGAAATCGGCATAATAACTTCACTGAAAATAACCTGAAAATAATTATAATAATATATAATAGTGATTCGAATATCTGTGGTCCAACTAAATTTTATTTTATTGATTTTTAACTTCAAGAGCATAATTTATAATGTACTTCTTCAAATATATTGACTTAAAATATTTAATACTTAGACGTAAATCATTCTGGCATTAAAAAATAGTTCGTCAAACTGGCTAATAAACCATTTCATTAAAAACTTTAATTAAAACAACAATTTAAGTTTTATGTCACAGAGTAAACAAAATAGATGATACATTTTGAAGTTCATATTAAATATATATTATAATATATGAAAAATAGGTAAATATAGGTAAATCTATATGACTATATACTTTACTATATTACTACTACCTATGTAAAAATAGTAACATAATATGTATAATAATTGTAAGTAAATGATCTATTATTCATAAAATAATACTATGTTTCAATATATTTTTGACATATTTACCAAAAGCTTAAGACATGTGCATAATAAATTTGAAAAATATATCTACACCGTTGTATTATTGAACTATATACGACATGTAATAAGAGAATACTACCAATTTAAAAAACTAAAATTAAAAGTTTTCCAAATTGAATTTATATGATACTATATAAGTGAGTATTCGGTACATAAAGATACATTTTTATTTTGTGTGATATTTAGTACACTAATACTATACAAAAACATTACAAGAACATTACATTAAATTGATATTAAAATGTCTTAAGAATATGAATATTCTAATAAAATATGCAAAACATTTTGTAATTAGAACTTCTCATTGTAATAATAATCTCAGTTAATGCATAAATCAAACCCAATGATAAACTATTCTGTTATATAACTTATATATATTCTAGGATTTCTGTGGTTAAGAGAAAGACTCGTCTTTACATAAACGTAACTACTAACTATTGTTTAACATAATAATTTAGTTTCAAAATAACCCAACATTGAATGCGGTTACAATATAATTATATCACTAGATACAATTAACGTGTGCCAAACATGAAAACATATTTAAGCACTTGAGACTTGATTCTAATATCGTTCGTTCATTGCCAGGCTATCAAATGTTTGAGCTTGAATGACCCATATGGATAATAAAAATTAATAACATTTGGACTATATAAAATATAATATACATATTTTTAAATATTAATATTTATTTATTTTGAAAACTAATTAATATTAATTAAAAGTTATACTGAATATAATATATTATATTTCAGTATTTTATTAAATACCTTGTAAAAATTAAACATGTTGCCTACATCTCCAGGTTATTACTCCTACAACACTCCCCCCACACTATCACTACATCATGGATACATATAATATATTGACCTTGGTAATATCAAACTAATATTTTAACATTATCCTATGACGAAAAACTTGTATTACGTTTTATGACAGTATACATATCAATATCAGGTATATTTTATTATGTCTGTGATAAAAATAACCTAAGCACTCTGAATTAATGTAACACTTTCATTTTTATAATGATTTATTTTTAAACAAATTGATATTAGAATTTATGGAGTGACCAAAGGTTATAGCACTATAATCTTATGTTTTTTAAAAGTATTTCATGGAACTTCTTATTATTTATTTTAAAAGAGAAAGAAATGTATATAATTTTGATACGCCCATTTTTTTTAAATAATATGTTATATTTTTTTTCCTAGCCATAATGCTGGTTGAGGGTTCTGTCACTGTACAGACTCCCTCCTCATAAATATTTTTTGTAATGCCAATAATATCCATCATATTCATCCTATCTGGCTATTTGCTTATTGTACATATAATACTCCAAATTGTAATTTTTCAATTTTAATAAAAAAAAAAAAAACTATTATTTTTTCAATTTATAAAATATCAACTCTTAACCTGATTTTTCTATTGAAAATATATACAATTAATATATAAATCGTCTTTCAAGCTTCAATTTATTTATTTAATTAATAAGATCAATTTATTTTTATAAAATATAGAATAATTCACGATGATCTTAAAGCCAAAAATACAATTGTACATTTTAATTTATTAATATATAATAAAAAAAAATCTTATTATGGAATTTTTTTCTGAAGACAAAAGTTTTGAAAAATAGTGTTACAAAAATATAAAATAGACGTAACATTGAATTCAGTATATTTTATTACACTAATATTTATACTAATGACTAAATTTTCAAATCACCTTTTTTTTTCCTTAGTATTGAGAAATTTTCAAATCACCACAACCATACCTTATAAACATTTAACATAATATGACTTATTATCATGGACCGTTTTATCTTCAGAACACAAAGTCAAATAACTCTTAAACTACCTACTTGTAAGAATTTTGATTTTGATGCTTCAACATTTCCAAAAAAAATTATCCACTGAATAATAAACCTACCTGTTGTGTTAAGGTAACACTAATGGTAACACTGTACTTAGAGTACTTGTTATCATATTCTTTTGTCCGTTACGACGTTACTCCGTGGGTACGTCATTCTCGAGTAGTCGCGTCTCACTAGTTATTAAGTTGTCTAGTTTTCGTAATGATGTTTAATCTGTCATATTATTATATTATTATTATTTAAAATAAACGTCAAACAATATTTATAATTTGTTTGTTATATTTAAAATACAACACTACCATTTAAAAGTAGTGTTCTCATTTGAAAAAAACTGAAGTTTATATTTCCACAGGACACTTCTTAAGTAGTTAAAAAAACTTAAAAATTTGAAAACATTGTCTATGAGTATGTTAAACATTATTCTTTAATAATTTTTTTTTAAATATTCCATGTACATTGTGTAGATATAGGTATGTAATATACGGTCAAAAATAATAAGTATTTATTATTTTGTCTCTCCTAACGAATTTTTATGTTTTTGACGCTTTTCATAATAATAACCTTACATTTAAATAACGTAATACAATTAAAATTATCATAAAATATGAGTTTTATTACAGCATTATTATTTCCTATATTATCTTCTGTCATGCAAACACTGCACAAAATGCAGGAAACTCCAACTTCGGTCTTGGTCATTAGTAGACGACCATCTTTCCATCTGTCGTCTTATAATACTTCACTGAACCTAGCCATTAAAAGTGTGAGATATTACACCGTATCACTAACAATAGCAAAATAAATTACTGTAATAATCAATACCTGCAATATATTTATATTTTATATGATAACAGGCTGGCAGATCGTCTTTTCTCAGAATTTTTGTATGCAATGATTAATTGATCTATGTATTATGACGAGGTATATCCAACCCCAAGTGTACAACAGAGCTATTATCTACTTTTCCCTCTTTTTAAACATCATTAATTAAAAAACACCATGCTAGTTCAGAATTTTGAACGAAATTAATATTTAGATGAATATAATGAAATAATAGTGTACTATAATAGGTAGGTAATGTGCATTCTTATTTAATTGTACATATGTATGAAACCACTCTTTTGTGGTTTTAAGATATTTTTTTGTGTTAGTATTCTTTCATAGACACAATGCCAACATTTCAAAGGTACTTTTAAACATAAATTGCATTTTGTTTATGCCTAAGTATTAAGTAAAATATCGACAGAAAGTAATATGTATAAGCATTTAATACATTTCATATTATACATACACAATAAATAAATGTAGGTAATTCTGAGATAAGTACAAGCTGATTTTCACAATACATTTTATACTTGTGAATATATTTTGAAATTTAGAAGAACAAAGGTATTTTATGAAATATTTAAATTTTTTAATGAAATTATCTTACTATATTTAAAATTACATATATTTAATAATATATGATATATGGGTAGGTAAATGATTGATGAGTCAATGTAAAATACTAAAAGCTTTTATATTTACTGCATTTACGTATGTATTAAAAAATATATTATTTTAATTTTTAATGTATTACATATTATTTTTAAAAGTAGAGATATATGATTGATCATAATTTATATTAATAACCGTTCTAATTATATAATTATGTTGTGTATTTAAATATGTACGTAATATAACATATTATCTTATAATAAGATATTAAAAAACTAGTTAATATAACAGACTAAAATTATCCTACATTACCAAATTATTACCTACATATTTTATCAAACTTATTTTAATAACTATGATTATTAAAACATTTAAAATGTATTATTTATGGACAATTTAAAAACCAAACTCTTTAGTAGTATATTACGCACATAATTATGCCACTTAATAATACGAAGATGAGCCTATTAGCATAAGAGATCTGACGGAAAGAATTAGTGCTTGAAGGTTGAGACTGTTCGCTTATCACTAGCTAAGAAAAACTGATAATTAAATTTAGGAATTTGATGCTAATTCTTAAATGTTTTTAGTTATCTTTAAATATGCTCAATTTAATGAAGATTATGAATTTTAATACTGACAACCACACCAACTTTTTTTAGCGAGGAAAATAAGCCATCAGATATTAAATAAAACAATAATTTCTAATTATTTATTTAGATATATGAGTGCAAAATGCTTGTACTATTAAGAATTAAAATTCTTCAACCTTATTGCTACAGCATAAAAATTAAGACACTTTACTTAAATGAGGGAAAAACTTTTATGTAAAACCATTAAAATGTAAATGTAATATAAAATCGATACATAAATATTATTGAGCATATATTGTATAAAATAAAGATCATTAAAACTATATTTTATAACCTTATCGTTTGACGATTTCCAATTAACTTTCGTTCAAAGTCTAAAATTATCTAAAATAAAAAAATATTCTAGGTAAATAAAATCCCAAAAGCAACAATTGAAGGGTAAACTATTTTAGAAAATATTTATGAGTATGTGGAAAAAAATAATTCTTATAAAATATACGAAAACCTGATAGATGAAAGACAAAAAAAACCCAACAGAGAATTCATAAGTATGGAAAATCACCAAATCCGAGGTGATTGACTTATTTATACATACATGGGTATTATTTTATTTATTTTCATTTAAAAATAGAAACGTATACATGCATGTAAATTAATACAATAATATTTATATTTAGTATAATATGGCAATATAGATAAATGATAATAATATAATATATATATATATAATAATAATCCGAGGCTGAGGTTTGTTTTGTTTCGGAACCTGTTTTGGTTTTACTAGTTGGGTGGTTGGCCCAACGTCAACCCCCATTAATGGGGGACCCAACTGGGTGGTGGTGGTGCTTCAGTGTCACGATCTTAGTGTGCACCTACTTACCTGTGACGATCCTAAGCATCCTTCAGGCTACACAACCACCTGACTGAGGTCCGCGGGATTGTCACACCCGTTATCCTGTGGAGGATACCCCAAGCGGAATGTAAAGAATTATAGGGGAATATCTTTACTCAACACAGCATACAAGATTCTATCGAACACTCTACTAAACCGATTAAGACCATACGCCAATAACATCATAGGAGAATATCAGAGTGGTTTCATGTCAGGCAGATCAACAATAGACCATATTTTCACGCTTAAACAAATAATAGAAAAGTACTACGAGTTCAACAGGCCGCTACATTTAATATTTATAGACTTTAAACAGGCATACGATTCCGTACAAAGAACAGAAATATGAAGAAGCTTAAAGCTATTAGGAGTTCCCTCAAAACTAATATCGATGATAAGAGTGAGCACGGAAGGATCAAGATGCGCAGTCAAATTTGGTCACGAAAAATCAGAAGAATTCCAAACAACAACAGGATTAAAACAAGGTGACGCACTGTCACCAATACTATTTAACATAGTACTAGAGATGGCAATAAGGGAAGTACAAGAAGAATACCTAGGAATTAACTGCGGCCAAAACCTTCCATTACTAGCATATGCCGACGACGTGGTAATATTAGGCGAAAGCGAGCAGGACATCAAAAAAGCAACGGAATTACTGATACGAAGCGCAAACAAACGGGGACTCAACATTAACGAGACTAAAACAAAATACATGCGAATCGGTAGGAACAAAGATCAGAGACGAAATGCAGCTGGAATACAGGTCGGAGAATATATGTTTGAGGAGGTAGATGATTTTAAATATTTAGGCACTAACCTAAGTAGCACAAACGACAACCACGAAGAAATAAAAAAACGCATTACATCAGGAAACAAATGTTTTTTCGCCCTCTCGGGGTTATTGGGGTCGAAGCTACTGTCCAAAAAATCAAAAGAACGACTCTATATGGTACTAGCTAGACCAGTGATAATGTATGCATGTGAGACATGGCCCACGACCCAAGGGGATGAGAATAGACTAGCTATCATGGAGAGGAAATTCCTTAGGAAGATTTACGGACCAAAAAGAAACGAAGACCAAACATACGAAATAAGATCTAACAGAGAACTACAGGAGTTATTCGGAAAACCAGACATAATAGCGGAAATACGCCACAAAAGACTGAGGCGGCTTGGACATGTTATAAGGGCTAAGTCAATAGCAAATGCTGTACTAAGATGGATTCCTCAGGGAAGAAGGCCGATTGGAAGACCAAAACAGAGATGGATGGACAAAAATAAAAAAGAACTAAATCAACTTGGGATAGAAAATACTATTGAAGCGGCTATGAACAGAGACAGATAGAAGGAGATTTGTTTTGCAGCAATGGGCCTTAATGGCTTTTAAAGCTGGAAATAAATGATATAATAATAATATATTCTTGTTGGCTATGGTCAGAACTAAAGTTGAATCTAAATTTTTAGACGAATGCTTAGACGTAGTCACGAAGAGTAATATTATTTCATCTCACATTTCTTAACAATCTCAACTTATAGCACTTCGAGTGGTGAGTAAATGAGTACACATTTTAATAATACATTGAATTCAAATATCGATTTCTAATTTACAAAAATAAAATTGATAACAATGATTATTAATGAATTGAAAATTTAAAGAATGTATAATGTATACTTATTAGTTATTATGGATAGATAACCGAAGTGCAGTATTGAAAATCAAAATTATTTAAGTTGATTTATTTTCACAAATATTAATGTTCTTAGTGTTCTTACTTCTGTGGTACATCGAATATGAAATGAGTAATAATTAAATCTTGATACGGCATGCGCACTAGACGTGATGCCGTCTTGTGAAAATAATGTGAAGAACCGATGAAAGGGGCCCAAGAGGATCCAGCATATGTAAGAACGGGGGATGCGTATAGTTTAAGTTCCCTGAGGCCCTGACTGACTGACTGGCTTAAGTTTTGTAACTGCACTGATATATATACTCTTTTTATGGAAACCGGTGCCGATTGGCTGAGTTTATCAAGATTGACGAGGGAATGTCGCATCTTTGCTATAGTGTTAGTAACTTGCTTGGTACGTATTATTCGCATCAGACTCTTGAAATGTATTTCTTTACAAACCACCTTTGTCAGTTAATTTTATCTTACCAAAGTGTGTGATTATATTGTTAACATGTTGTTTCATACTCAGCGTTAGTTTGAAAAGACCTTCTTTGGCGTGCGTGTGTGTGTATGCCGTTACAATCCTTCAAACCCTGCTATATAAATTATAAAGTAAGTGTTCATTATGACATAGATAAGAACGAAAAATAAATTTAAAACTAAAATATTTACATATTTCAACTCACCTACATTAAATTTGAATACGGAGAAAAATAATATGACATACAAAATATAGTAAAATAGGTATCTAATATCTAGGTAAGTAAAGTAACTACCGATATTATTTATAAATACGTATTATTAATATTTAATATACGTATTGCAATAAGCTCCAAGAATAATCAGAAGAAGAAGCATAAAATTGATAATTATTTTTATGACTTAGGTTTTTTTCACTATTTAATTACTAATTGTAATCAATAGTTTATATCATTATATCAGTGATATTCCGAGTTCCTTCAATATTTCAATAGACAATAAATCATAAATAGGTACCTTGTTATTAATATAATATTGAATTTAAAGAATATGGTTAAGTTACAAACTATGCTAAGAATAACAATAATAAAATTACCTATTGTAATAATATATAATCTAATAAATTAATCTGTCAATTGTAATTCAAGTTTTAAACGATCATATAAATTGAAATTGAAATTTCTTAAATTTATATTTCTTGAAATCACATATGTTAATACTTAAAATTGAACATTTTGAGTTTGTGAAACTAAAAATTTAATTTTTGCAATGAAAGCATTTTATTGTGCGAACGATCGTGATTCGTGATAGTTTCTTTAGGTACATTACAATTCTTAAGATTATAATAATATAATTATGGGTCCAAAAAGAGAAAAAAAATATTACACAAACGGCTCAAGTGAGTCGTAATACTCATTAGTTATTACCTTAAAGAAAAAAAATCCTATATACTGTAAAATAACTATAAAAACTCGAGCTCGGCGAGAGATGGTGAAGTATAAACATTTCTGTAAACTAGGTTTTAAATTCTAATTTTAAAAATAATTATAGATAATTGATGCGTACACGAACGAACGGAATGTGCTGGTCGAGTATACTCAATATAACTCAGAATACAATTACTCCCTCTTTAAAATAGGTACAGACTAAAGTTCGTGCAATGCCGCTAACAATGTTATGGGTGTGGGTATTGTTGATATTATATTATACTTTTTTATTCATATTATTGATTATGTCTCAAGATGTAATTAACTTATTTTAATGCTTTTAAGACTTTTTATGATATAATTATAGATTATAATGGTTCAATTTTGACGAAAATACCACTTCTTGGTTAGTGGTAGGCTTATTAATTATTATAGTATAGAGTAAAAAATGATAAGAGTAATATTTATATTATAGTTTTTATTCGTTATTATCTTTACCTAAGTACGAGTAGGTATATACCTAAATATTGTTAAATATGATATTGCAACATTCATTTCAAATTTTATTTTAACAACCATATGATCAACATTTACCTTCATTAAAATGTTGGGAAATGTTTGATGAAAATTCGAGCATTCTAAAATTGTCAAATAAAACACAGTTTACAAGTTACATTACTGTGAAGTGTGAATACAATACAGTAACACATAGACAGAATTCATGAATATTTTTTTATAATATTCTAATTATTTTACAATAATAACATTCAGAATATATAACTGGGCTGTTATTTTATTTTATTTTATTATGAAAGTAATTTTTTTTAAATTTTTTCCAACAAACCATTAGAATAGTTACCTTATTACTTATTAGTATTCCTATAATAATACACATTCCTACTATATTTTATACTGAAAATATTAAAATAAATAACCTAACCTGTCTAATATAGGTAATTTTCCCGTTTAACAATTACAATAATCACTACGACTATCTAATAATTAATAGTATTTGCATTTGGAAAAAATAATGTTACTTAACTTTAATGTGTTCTGACTTACATATACATAGATTTAAAACATTTTTCACATTCAATTATGGACTTGTAAAATTAAATTGTATTTTCAGATATTAAGTTTAAAAATATGTATAACCCTATGCGTATATTATGTTCAAGTTTTACTATGCATAGTGTGATTTTCAAAATGTGTTTCACAATGAACGTATAATAATATACGTTATTTAGGTGTATAGTTTACTTTAAGTTTATTATTTATTTTTTTTAGATACTTATTATCTTTGAATTTGCATTTTCATCACGTTTCTCGACATACGTGTTATTAAATCAATACTCGTATATTTAATCAAATAAGCTATGCAAATTATTTGATATACGATCGCATGGAAATGGAATCATTATTATGTTACTCTATCTCTATTTAAACATTACCTAGACGTAATCAAACAATGTGACGGTAATTAAATTTGAAACAATTTGAAACTCTAACGTTCATTACTATAGGCACACTGATTGGGCGTATAATAATTTCTTATCGTCAAATTAAACTGTATTAGCTTAAAGTTTAAATTACGAAGATTAAATACAATTTGTTAAATAATTCATCTATTTTGACAGCGTATAGACTATAATTTAGGTTAGAATATTATTACACTTCAATAATAAAAATTTGTATCTATAATATTGCTAGATCGATTTTTTGTGTTTGGTTTTTGAGTTAAAGTATGGAAAAGTTTATAAAATCCTCTCAAATTATTCAGCTTGATAAGCCCATTCTTGCGCGACACTAGCTTAACAACAAACACATATGGTCCTTCAAGTTTTAATTTAATAACACAATAATAATAATTGTTTATCCACGGCTGTGTTTGTTAGAACCCGGATGGTTTATCTTTATTGTTCTGAAAAACTATTGTTTCGTTAAAATAAAATGTAATTAACATTAGATGTTGTATGTACAGAGAACGGTGGAACAGAATTCCGAGTACAATTTTCAATTCATTGAGAATCAGCTACCCGTTTTATGAGCTTAGAACGTTAGAACTTAATAGAACCATTGATATTTTATTAACGCACTCATGTCTAACGCATCTTAACGAATACGTATTCCTATTTTTAATTTGTTGTAATATATATAAACTAACATGAGTATAATATTAATATAATATTATGTTATATAATATTAAATAATCAATACATACAACTCGCTAACAGTCAGTAAGTAAAACAAATAAATAATAATGCTTTTTTATTGCATCGTTTACAGTAGTCACTATAATTTTTATCGCATATGTGCCTAAAGCAACAATAGATTAGGAGGTCATAGCTCTAAATGTATTTATGGCACTCCTAAGAATAATTTATCAAAAAAAAAATGCATATTATGTTAAACGAATTTATGTAGGTAACATTTTTATAGCTTATATAACGTTTATGGTCCATAATTATACAAAATTATGGTTCCCATATTTTATTTTTCTTGATCCGGGACAAAATTATTTGTATAATTTTTATGGGAAAATTCATACCACTCCTACACGTTCAACAACTAATTTTAACACACTATTTTTTCGTAACTAGAATATCACACATACTGGTCTGTGGTCGGTTATCTATTACGATATACAATAATAATATTGTAAGGAATAAACTATAACTCAATGCTACAATCTAGAATGAGTAACCGAACAAATATTATCAATTAGGTAGCGATAGCCGATAAGTGACAAATATTGTCATCAACTTGATTATTTTATAATTTATGCGTTTATAATTTAAAATTTATAGTAGAAAAACAATATAGTTAAAATAAATTACAAAATAATCAAGTTGATGACAATATTTGTCACTTATCGCTACCTAATTGATAATTTGTTCGGTTACTCATTCTGGATTGTAGCATTGAGTTATAGTTTGTTCCTTACAATATTATTATTGTATATCGTAATAGATAACCCACCACAGACCAGTGTGACCATTGTATGTGATATTCTAGTTACGAAAAAATAGTGTGTTAAAATTAGTTGTTGAACGTGTAGGAGTGGTATGAATCTTTCCATAAAAATTATGCAAATAATTTTGTCCCGGATTAAGAAAAATAAAATTATGGGAACCATAATTTTGTATAATTATGGATCATAAACGTTATATAAGCTATAAAAATATATTGGTTAATGGCTATGGTTGAAAAATATGATATTACTAGGTAAATGGCATATCCAAAACTTTACAACTTTAAAAAGAAACCGATATTAATAATATTCTAATTAAATAAAATAAAATCTAAAAAATAAAAATAAAATAATACGATCAATTATACAATTAAATATAATAACTGTGCCAGAATAAGATATTTACTGGTATCGCGACTTGCGGGTGAATGATAATATAATAGCATGTGCAGCCATTATAGAACTATGGGCTATGTTTTAAGGATGTAGTGGGATTACACGGTTACAGGGAAACGGAAGTGCGACTGGAGATAAATCATCAATGACCATAGAGCTACAGGTTATGGCAAGCTACACACGTATTATTATTTTTGACGTCGACATGGGGGAAAAAAAAATATTGTATGTTTGTTCTAGTACAAATTGTATTCCCTGGAATTTGCGCATCATCGTTGCAAGTTTTAGCGGGGATGGTGATTCAGGACTTTCATGACATAATAATATAGTATAATATATGTATATATAACATATTAACATAAGTTTGAGACTTTCATACAACAGTTAGTGTATATCAATATATTATATTTGTATTTAGTTTCGGTTGATTAATATTATACGAATATTATGATTATTAAGAAGATGTTAGCTAAATATTTGTTTTCTATTGTAGATGGTTTTTTATATTTTATTATTATTTAATATTGTATTCGATTTTCAAAATAATATTTAAAAACAATTTTAATTTAAATGATGTTTAAATGGAATTTAACACTCAGCAACATGTTTCTGTATAAATGCATTTCTTCTACACTCATGTGGACCAGAGAGAAACAACAAACAATTATTATGCGTTGACATTCTCTTAAAATACTGAAAATTCTATTACTATTTTACTTTTGTATGTTCAAGGTTTTATTCACGTTGGATTAATAAGGTATATTTAATAGTTTTTATCACATACCCACTTGTTAGTATATTGGGAAAGTTATGAAGAATTAAATATTTCAAATTTTCATGGATGGATTCAAAATATTACAGATATCTATTAGTCTTCAACATAGTAGATTGGAAAACTTAAGAAAACGAAAAGTCTATAAATTTAAACTAAAATAGCTGTTTGGGAGGTCTTATTCACATATTATATATTGAGGCGGGCGCTAAGTGCCAACACGAAGAATCTATAGCCGCGCGTGTCTTCTGTTATAGTTCTCTTCCGAATCGAACTGCCGATAACGGACAAAATAACGGATAAATAATTGCGCAAACATATGCAACGTCCACAATACTAGCCACTTGGACATATACTTATTATTACGCCATGTTAACTAACCAAGCCGCAATACCGCTCAATATTCAAACGATAATAACGAGTCCGCCACGGGCAGTACCACTGCATGTGCTGGTTGTTCTATTGACATTCATTCTGTAGATATTATATACGTGAATGCATATATAGATATAATATGTACATAGTATATTGTTCGTGTTGGTTTGAAATGGTTGTTCGAAATTCATTGACATTAAATAATAACATGATATTATACATATAATGTTACACTGACAGTAACAGCAGCATCACATGTTTGTTGCTTATGACTATAGTCACTAAATAATTTAGCCCGTTGACGAGCGTGTAAAATTCATCACACGATATATTATTATATATAATTGAGAATATCTGGAAATTGTAACTGTCAGGAATCTCGTAATACGATTTTTAATTGGCTTGCGTATTATTTAAATAAACTAAAACTTATCATCAATTCAATCCAGGGATTGAAACCGTTTCATATTTTAACGGTTTCGGTTTCGGTTTTTGAGAACGGTTTTCTAAATTTTCTGGTTTTGGTTTAGGTTTTAAGATCGGTTTTTCAAACTTTTTGGTTTTGGTTTCGGTTTCAAAAAAGGTTTTTAAAAAAATTAATCGGTTTCAAGAACGGTTTTTGAAAATGTTTGGTTTTGGTTTTTGGAACGGTGTTTTAAATTTTTATTATATTTCCTACAACTAAAACCCGTTGACCCAATTTTTATTATCTATCTATTGATTATTAAGGGCTGAGCCTAAATCCCTAAAAATTAAAATATAGGTATCCGATTTGTACACTTTGTGTAGAATGTACATACAATATGCCAAGTTATGATCAACAGAACTAATTTCGTGTTCTCAACAACGTAGGTAGTAGGTACCTACCTGCTTTTGCATACAACATATTATAGAGATCATTATTCGATTACATTATATTAATATTTAATTGTAATTGACAATAATATTGCATTATATTACAGACTACAGTATAATAAATCCCATGATATGTCATGTTAAATCTCATCTCATAACGCTTATGATATTTGAACAAAATATTAAATTTAAATTTAAAATTTAAATGGATAGTTGCTAAAAAAGGTTATTGGAGTATTGACAATCCTGTTATTTAAAAAGGTATAAATACACGTTTAACACACATTTTTAATCCAAGAGATTGTTAGAAATTTACATATTTCTATTTTTTAATAACATGTGTCGTTTTTATTACCAATATTCAATAGGCAATAAATAATAATATTACAATAAATATAATATAACAACAATACAGATTACTGATTAGTGATTACAAACATGTATAACCGCATAGGGGCGGACAAAATAATAGTAGTTATATTATATTTTAATTTAGAACCAATACAATAAGTATAGGAATAATATAAAATATAAATAGAATAATATTCGTATTACCAATAGATATTAATATTTCGTAATACTGATTAGTGATTACCTAAGAGCATCTGGATTTTTATTAATAAATTCCAACATTATATTATTTTCTTCGAATGAAAATACTCGTTTTAACTAGAATTATAAATAATATAATTAACTTTATAAAATTTGAAGAAACCTATATTGATTTTAAATTTTAATCGGTTTTTCAAGAACTGATCAAGAACGGTTTTTCAATTCTATGGTTTCGGTTTGGGTTTTATAAACGATTTTTTAAAGGCCTTGGGTTTCAGTTATGGTTTTTTAACCTGTGTTTTAAAGCGTTTGGTGTCGGTTCCGGTTCCGGTGTTCAATAATGAAAAAACCGCGGTTCTAACCGGGTTTTGAAAAACCGGTTTCGATCCCTGATTCAATCATACATTTGAAATATTAATGGTTTTTGATTATTATTAGGTTATAGTTTTTACAGATAATATGTGAAGAAAATGTAATGTAAAATGTTATGTTAAAAAATATGTAAGATAATGAAAAGTGAATTTTCATATCCTGATAAAATTATGTATTATGATGGCTTGTATACAACTTATTATATATACTTATAAGTGAATTAGGTTCGTCAACAGTATCACAAAAAAGCTTTAACCATGGTATATAATAGTTAAGAATTAATCGAGAAAAAAATAACAAAGTATTCATGTAATTAAATCTGGGTTCCAATAAAAATTTAAAATCGAATCAGAATTTGACGGATTGTCAGGATTTCAAATTACCACTAAGTAATTAGATTTACAGTTTTGTTTGTTTGGTACGTTAGGTACAAATACTACAAATAACAAAATCAAAACCAATTATTTTATAATTTGTATGTTTGGAGTTAATGTATTATTTTGTAATTTTGTGTTCATTAATTTAATTCATAAATATACCTCTTAAATACCTCTTATTTTTTCCGCAATAATATTACTAGTTGTGACATAATACCACATATAACTATACATTTTTTGTATTCATAATTTTATATCGGATTGATTGTTGAACTGTTTGTACAATAAATAAAAAAAGTTATTAAACATTTTTAATTACAAGGGCAATTTCATTTTATAATTATATCTAAAATGTCTTCAATGAACTATACAGAGTATGTTATCCATGCGTTTGTTTTCCCCATCTTAAATACGTACGATGTACCAAATTCTCGTCCACTAGTCTCAATAGTGTGCCATTAGTTTTGATATTAGAGTGAATTGACCTATTTTCCAACTTTTAGATAAAATCATTATTCATGCTTAAGCGTTGGTTTTTATTCTATATTTTAATATTCAAGTAAAATATGAGCATTCACAATAATTTGTGATATTTCACGTACCCATATATTACTCAAAAATTAAAATATCGAAAAAATATCCGACGCTTGAGCAAATATAAATGTTGTTATCTAAAATTTTGATAATATAGGTCAATAAATTCTCTCTAATATCAAAACTAACGGTACACTGTTGAAACCAGTTAATGAATATTAGCCATGTCTTAGGTAGGTACGTGTGTAATACGGAAACAACAAATGCACGGATAGCGTCCTCTTAAATAAATTACATTATTTTTAATACATATAGCCATATAGGTACCTTTTTTTTTTTTTTTTTATTTAATAAGAAAATATACAATTATACAATTAAGCATAACAAGTAATAGTGATGATGAGGATTACATAACATGAAATGGCACGATGTAGGAGGGCTCCCAATGGAGCTACCTACTTGGGTATTATTGTACGTTATTTAATAATGCGTGCACTGCATGTGCTTACAATAAAGTATAGGTAAAAACTATATCTATAAATATCTAATTTATGCATACACGTATGATATATAGATATGACTACGATTAATATGCAATGTATTATTATATAATAGTTGAATAAACCAATTACCTAATAACAAGGCGGACGCCAAGCAGACTCGTTTACTATTTTCGCATCGAATTTCTAATTCAAGTTCATAGCATAATATTATGACATCACGAGAGCACGTGGTAGTTTAAAGATACGAAAATATAACATATAATAATAATGTTGCCTATATATGGCCTCCTTAACGCGCTATAATAAAAATGTAGATATATTTATCATAGTGCCTATTGCATAAAATTATATACACTTGCCCAGAGGGGATGCCGATTATGGTATATGGCATCCGCATCCCCTGCAGAACTATCACAATCATTGATTTTAGTTTTAAATGTTTTATTTATGATTAGTTCAAATCAACTAAGATAGTTCATAGTATCTTAGTCCATGATAAAAATTTTGATAACTTTTTTATTTTTTCTAATAAAAATATTGGAAGTTGAGATGAAATAAATTATCATCTAATTGGATTCCATAATTATATTTTCATAATCACCACATATAGGTACCTATAAATTATAAAATAGAGTTCTAACTCATAGTACGGAGAAGATTTTGGTCTCTGTACTATTGTTTATTTGCAGACTACTATCAAAAATTAAAGAATTATTATTAGTTAGATTTTCATTTTTTTTTTTTTTCATTATTTATTTATTATAATATGATAAATTTTTTTTAGATTTTTCACAGTTATTTTATTGTAATGGAATCATAATATAAACTTTTCAAATTAAAATATCTAAAGTACCTATTGAAAACTTCGTCCAATACTGAAAACAATGATTTGTATTGTATTTAATATCATTTACCACAGTAGTGCTGTTCGTAAAAACATTTTCATACCAAATGATCTATACAATTTAAACGCTTACTCAAACATAATTTCCTGGAAGATTTATTGTATTGTAAAATGAGTACTCGAATACGCGTTAACACGTACGTGTAAAATGGGCCTATCTATATATAATAATAATTATGGTTTATGTTAATTTTGTGAAAAATCAAATATCTCGTTTAGATTTTGTTTGTAATCCATTTATATTATCGACAACTAGGCTATAAGTCACAAAGCGTGGTACACAATACGTTGGGGATGTTGTGAAATATATAATAACACCATTTGGCGTGTACATTATTTATTGAGGGTCGATTCGACGAAACGGAAATATTAATAGTATTTTGTGTTTTTTCGAATGATGATGTTTATTACATGTTTTAAAATAGATTTTTAAATAGGTTTGGAGTTTATTGTATAGGCACCTATATCATAGTATTGTAATGTTATTATATATTATGGTAAAGGTATAAAATTGTATGCATAGGCATGAGCAGACTTTTTTAGCAGGGTGTACTGGTGTTTTTAATATACGCCTAGTTAAATACAAAAAAAGTCCCCAAAAACTCTTTTTATAAACAACTTATTTCATAATACAAATAAAAATCAGAATTTGAAAAAAAAAATTAACATGCATCAATAAATTTTTTGGTGTTACTCCCAAATATATTCAATCAGAAAAGTCCGCAGAGAGGCATTTTGTAATACTAAACAAATTATACTTCTTTAAATACAAATATCTTATTCATTTAAAATCGTGTTTAGATAAAATAGTTATCGATAGAAACACTTCAACAAATCCGGCTATACGATCAACAAAATATATTTTAACAAAAAAGGTATAGGCTGAATCAAATACATTTTAAAATACTTTTATGGGACGCGACGCAGATAATTGATAAACACAGTCTACAGACAATGGTTATGTGTATAAATTTGACATTTGACACGTTATTAAAAATTGAATGCTTAATAAATAATAGTGATGACGTATTTAGAACTTTCTCGTAACCTGACGAGGAAGTGAAAAGTACGGTAAATCCAATATCATTTACCTACACATAAGATGTAACAAGATCAAATCGTCTGGGACAAAGTTATAAGACATCTATAACATCTTCAGATGACACAAATATAATGCTATTATGTTCGCTTAGTATCCAGTCAAACCACGTCATTTATATTAAAATACTAAAATATATAATTTATAGAAATAATATGTATATGGCCACGACCTAATCTAACCTGATATATTATAATTTATAATACAAAGCGCTTAGTACGTATATTAAAATACAGTGGCTTAATTAGGAATTTGGTTTGGGAGGGGGTATTATATGTTTTTAGCCTCATACTGTAACCTACCCCATCACAATGTATACAATTTCAGCAGTAAAAAGAGTTTTTTTTTTTGTGGAGGAATTTATCCCCCTCATTCACCTTAATTGCGCTTCTGTGAAAATAGTTGTCTCGGTGTTTTCTTCAGATCATAAACTTAACTTATTCTGACTGCAGCACTGGCCAGTGCCCCTAGTTCCGGTATAGGTAACCATTGACCACCCGTGAGTTCTTAGTGGCAAATTTTTACCACAAATACACGTGTTTAAAGTTTTAAACCAACCAAATGAACCGTTCTAACTGTAACCCTTAAAAAAGGTAATGACCTTAATAGTTTTTGGGCATTATATCAATAAACAAATTACTATGGTCTGTAAATGTATTCTCGTTTATCAGCAAACTATATTATATTCTTACTGCCAACTGCAAGTTCTATACAATACAAGTGCATGTGCAAGTTTACTGCTAAACAAAATATTGAAAACACATACTCATTTATCAAGACGTTTCGTACCTAAATGTCGAAAAAACAACTGGATGAAATTATTTTATTAAACCATTTTTTATCATTTAAATGCCGGTTAACGTCAACGTTGGATCTGATTTAGTATCACATACTCACATTTAATACTATAAGCTCTCCACTTAAGCACGTTTATTTACTCGTCGTGCACAGTAATTTAAATGTCCTTAACATCAAAACGCGTTCCATGATCTACGAGTATAAACCCGCCGCGAACTGCGTAATCCAACTAGAATAAACAATTTTCAAGTAAATCGGAATAATAAACAGAGATGAAAATCAAAATCTATACTAAAATCATTTCCCACCAGTATGATATTTTTCATTATTCAGGCAAATTTGAAAAATAATTACCCAATTAATCAATTTTCTTCTCCATCAAATCAAAATGTACAACTTAATATAATATGAAATTACTTTTCACGTTCCCAATCCCCAGTTTTGAAGGTCTAAATATGCCAATATAATGAAGTTATATATTTCTTCAAAATCCGACGTGAATATAATATAATCAATATGATGATAAATTATATTAATATTTATAGTTTGACATTTTTTTTTATTCAAACATCATTCAAAATAACATAATATTATTATTGTATAGGTAGATTATATAGTATATAGTATGTTGGTACGTTCAATACACAATAATTCGTATTTTGAATGACTAGTTTAAAAACTATTTTTATGAATTTTAACTATTGAATAAAGCTATTATAAATATAAGATTTAAATAAATTAAGTGCAAAAGACGATTATTCTATATAATTAGATACGAAAATCACTCTTTCCACTGTCTCGCTCTGTATATTGATCAATTATGTTTTCTAGTGCGTTTGAATTATATATGGATATAAGAGGACTACTTAGCCATTACAAATTACTAATTAAATAATAATTTAAATGATTGGAGCTTTCGTTTAAGAAGCTAGGTATTATTCTAATTTTGTGAAAAAATAGACCTTTTTAAATTGTATGTAAAATAGAAAGGTTATACTGATAAATGGTTTTTTATATCAGAAATTTACTGAGCAAGTGTTATTCTCATATTTTTTTTTTTTAGTAATTCCAAAATCTTATATTTAAAACGACTGAGTCGATTCTAAAGCATTCCGTTGTGTTTTTTTTTTCATTTAAACCCAAATATTATTCTTTTTTATAAATATGTATTTAACAGATTGTGCTTGTAAAGCGAAAATAATAATACGAATACAAATGCGGATTTATTGATTATTATTTCAATCAAAATTCTATAAAATTAAAAATCCGAATGTTACATTTTGATAATGAACCAAAAAAGGAAATCGTGTCATTATAATGTGATTGATGTTCTGAGCAAATATAATTATAAAATAAAAATGTATGTACCGCATAAATTATATTAAATCAAGTAGAATATAAAATGGTAGTATATATAATATTTCAATAATATAAGTTATTTTACGAACATCAAAATGAATTAACAAATATTTATATCTAACAAAGTAAGACTTCACCAAAAAGTTTAAATCAAAATATTATATTTTATAGATTTGATTGTATTATAAATTTAATATATACCTTTTCTGCAATCACAGACATATTCGTATTTCTCCAGGAGATAGAACTGGACAAACTTATTTAATCATTTAAAAAAAAACACACACATCCTTATTATTATTATTCTCATATAATTTAACCATTTATTGTTATTGTTACTAAACTTTTCCTTTATTATTATGTAACACCTTTCAAAAACAAAAATGTATCTTATCCCAATGGCCAAGTTGCCGAGGGTTATCGTTATTTCTTTAATAATAATAAAAAAAATTAAAATAATTACATAACTATTAGAAAACACAAATATGAAATAACAAATAACAGTAATCGTTAGTCAATATTTATAGGTACTTATTAAAAGTGTTATGGTATAGAAAACTACTTTTTTATAAAAAAAATATGCAATCTACGTTTCACATATTTAATAATTTCTAGTCTAAAAGTTTTGAATATAATTTCCGAAGAGAAACAGTAAGGAAACTAAAAAGTTTAATGACTCCAAAGCCCAGAGCTATTTATACTATCTACAATATTCATACAAAAAATGGAAAAACAGATGTAACATAATATTAACATAATCACACTTCGATAAACTAATACCTATATATTTATTCCTTACATTTTTACTCTCGCGAAACATATTAATTAATAACGAGTTCATGTATAGTCAATGATCATAAATAAACTTTAGTGAAGGTTAACTAGATTGAAATAGGTACGACCCATTAGCGTTGGAATCCATATTTTAATTAACTCAGATTTAAGTATTAAATTGAAATGAAATCATTAATCATTATTGGTCTATTATATTGTATTCCATACATAATGATCTTTTTTTTTTTTTTTTTTTCCGTTAGTATCGAGAACCGGAGGAGGAACCATGGTGCCAATACTTCTCCTCCGGCCCCCATCGTTTATTGATAAAACATACATAATGATCTGTACATATACATATGCATCGATTATCCTAAAAAATCAAAATTTTATTTAATTAAATAAATATTTGTTTTATATTTATAATAAATAACTTATAAGCATAATGTATAGGTAGTATATAATAATTCACGCGTGTTAGTTGTTTTAGTGTCTAGGTAGTTTGATAATTTTCAATTAAATGTGGAAGGTTGTTATGCTAAAGTTTCCTAACCACTAATTAAATTTCCCATTAACAATAATAATGTCATATAGGTATAGTTCAACGTATATGGACGTTTAACTATTTAATAGTGAAATTAACGAAAATTATATGAGAGTGACGTGAATTATATAATTGCGCTTATATGGTTCAAAAAATATTTAATCGATTAATTTTATAAAAATCGAATAAAACCTATACCCCTACATCTATTTAGTATTTGTTTTTGTTTTTTTTTTTTTTTTTTTTGGAAAATTTAAATAAGGAACTTAACAAAACGGGTAAGTGGGTACCGCTCTGCTGTACATTAGGTGGTGGGGTAGACCTCTGACTAGGGTAGGTTAAATTTGAATGCAATGATAGGTATCATTGTACCTATACGAAAAACGATTCTGAACGGAGATGATTTGTCAGTCTAGGATATATTATATTTAAATATTGTCGTATATACTATTTTGCAACAAATATTTTATTTTTCAATTAGAACGCATTTTGCATAAGGCATGGTTAATCAATTTTTCCAAAAGCATTGCATGTATTTATCATAATTCATAATACCTTATATTATCATATATATATATATATACCTGGTTTGAGAATAAATCGTTATCGTTATACACGATTTTATAAAAATTTAAAACTCAAACGTTCAAAACATTTTTCCTATATTGACGCTTCAAATTTTCTCTACAGTTATTTGAAGCAAAACTTATGGAAAACTTAGTATTGAATTGTTTAACCTTAGATATAAATACAAACAATTTTATGAATTTTAAACTACAAAATAATTTGGAATTATTCATGGTTTTGACGAATTTTTGTCAATATTTGAACTTCAAATGCTAATAAAAAAAAATTGTGCTATGTATTCTTATAATTTTTTAATCACTATAAGAATAACTTATGAGGAACTTTGTATTAAATTTTCAAGTATTTTAATAGGGCCAAAAAAATTTTATCGACACTTCAAAAAAAAGTTATCAGAAAAATTGAAAATTTCAGTTGTCAATAAATATCTCAAAAAAAAAAATCAAAATATTTTGAAAATTAAATCATGTTAAGGAAATTCCAATCTTTATAACTGGTAAAATTTTCAAGTATCTACGACTTATACTTTATGAATAATAACAAATGTTTAATATCGTTTGAGGATAAATCGTTATCGTTACGTTATTTCGTAAAAATTTAAAATTCAAACGCACTTAAAATTTTTCCTATAATGATGCTTCGAGTTTTCTTTATAGCTACTTTTGACCTTATAATACACCAAGGATATTCACTTTTACATCGGAAACCACCCCCAAAGTTTGAAATTGAAGCATTATTTCGACTAGTTATGCTGTAGGTATAGTGTACACAGACACAAAAAAAAACACACATCATTGTAAAATCAATACATTCATCACTCCGTTCAGAATCTAAAAAATATATAAGGTTCAGAGTTCAGATTACTATAGAAGTTATCAAACATATTATCTAACTAGTATGCAACATTTTTTAACGATATTCGTATATTTTTTTATAATTATTAATATCTATGAAAAATACAACTTAATTTAGGTATATATCGTTTAAATTTATAATATTTCTTAAAGTGTTATAGTTCGAAATTTAGAAAGTCTAAAGTATTCAACTATCATATTTTATTATGATATCGATTTAAAATATGTACCTACTTATAGTACCTACCTAGGCAACAATGCATACATATTATATTGGTAGAAAACAAGGATGGATGTGTTATCGAATTCAACCAGAAAACTAAGAGAGAAGACCAATTTTAAATTGGATTCGAGTCGGTTTTCAAACTCGAGTAGTTCACGCAACTGCACAAATGTGGTAGTATACGTAACTAAAGTTAATTGAAAGAGTGTTGATATGTTAACGTTCCCCGAACATTATATACGACTATAATATCGACTCGTCGGTAAATAGACTGTAATTATTTTTGATTTAAGCATGACTAGAAACAAGTATCTATACAAAAAAAAATGTAATATACCTACTTACCATTAAATGGTACACAATATAATAATACACCATCCACTCAACAAAGTATAGTGAACACAAAACATACATTATAATATACCTAATATTGTTGGTATATGTTATCCTAAGGACCCAAATTACACCGCGTCTGCGCGATCATGATAATAATTAAGTTGGATAAAGTATCTAAATATAGAACAGCAGCGATGTGGAGGAGCTGCAGCAGTTATTATAGTCTAGCGATAACGAATAAATAATGGATAGGGCACGCCCCTGTCCATTAATTTTTGATCCTACATAATAAGCTCGGTGTTATTGTGGCCTTAACCGTAACGATAGTTTATTAAGAAGAGAAAAAAACATCCGATCAGTGTATATATACTAATATAATATAATCAACATATTACATTATAATATTATGTATATATCATTATTGTTATGACGATGACGCGTGACGTGTTCAGGACCCGGAGGAAACTCTGATCTCTGATATTAAAACTCTATGTATAATATATAATATAAAATGTATAAAACGATGAGGTTCGGCTACTCTATAAAGCTTGGTTATTACTTATTACGTATACTTACCAGCTACCCTTAAGGCTCAAGTATACAATGGGTTTCTTAGCATTAAAAAAATCCACTCCGTCATATTTATGTTGATTTTTGTGTTTTTACCAATTTTCAGCCGGTCTCAATCAATATACCGTATCGGCCATCGGGCAATATAAATATGTATTTACGTAACGTGCAAGTACGCGAGGTGTGATATTCGTACTAAACAATATGTTCGCTATAATTTTACAGGCACAGGTGTAACAGAAACTCAGTTACTGCTTCTCATGTTCACTACAAAATAGTGAACTTGTATAGCGAAAGTTAATCACCATAGTTATACGATATATTAAAGTTAAATTTATTTTTAAATTGGATCATAAATGGAAGGAACACATAGTCATTCATGCTATTCGTTAATAAAAATGCATATATATTATGTAGGTATGCCACATTATAGGAACACTCTACTCCTATATTTATTGTTATAGTTATTACTAATTATTATTATTTTTTTGTTTTATTTAAATTAAGCCTCGGCAACTATGGTCATTGACAACAATGAGTTTAACTCTAAATTATTTACATGTTATATAAGTTACATATTAAATACTATTGATAAGGTTGGACTTAGTAATAAAGGTTATTATTTGTCTTATGTTGCCTGGATGGAGGGCTTCTGACGGGATGTTTGAGATGCCTGCTTCCCGTCTATCCGTCTCGTATGAGAGGCATTCAGTTATGATACTACTTATTATTGATGGAGACGGTATATAGTATTTATTTTAATTTTTTTTTTTTGAGAGAGAGAGTTTAAACAATCTATATAAATAATTGTGGTATAATTAATAAGCTTATTAAGTGAAGTTAAATATGTTTTGCTTGATGAATTGAATGGGAAGCCAAATACTGATGGCACTCCTGGGGTATGATTGCAGGGTTAAACGAAGGGTTTACGGGAAGAAGGTCGAGACATCATTTTCTTTTAAGTCATTTGGGAGGTTTGCCGGGATTTAGTTAAATTTTTTTGATATAATATATGTGATTGGAGAGTGAATTGTGGTAATGGTGTGTATAGGATTTAATAGCGGTTTCTTGTAATGTATTCATTTTTAGACCTGCAGTGCGTAGGCGTGTACCGTTTAGTTTTAAATGTAGAAGGGGGATTTATTAAATAAAAAATTCAGACATACTCGTCTTTAATAGGACTGTTGCAAAATATAATAATATTTTCAGTTGACAATAATCCTAGAGCTTCTCAATTTTTTTTATTGATTATGTATATATTAATATATTATGTAGACCTGGAATAATTTCTACAAAATTTTGATCAAGAATATAGTATAATTTAAAATATTTGTGTTGGTTTTATGCAACGCAAATATTTTTGAGTACAAAATAGGTGTATTATATTATAATATTATAACCTACTTTCATAACTCGCGTTGGTCAAAACCTGACTGAAATATGAGAATTTTATCCTTCGATGAAAGTCGTATCGTACTATCGTAGTCAAAAAACTAAAAAAAAAAAAAAATGCGAATCATGCATACTGATATTTATTTTACAACCCGTTTTCGTATTTTGTATTGGTTTTTGTTGAAAACGAAATTCGATTCGATCCATAGAGATCGGTGATGAGAAATAATTCGATCTCGAAAATAACCGTATTTACACCATGATGGTTTATAACTTTACATATAGATGATATCTTTGTATTACCTTTTACAGTTTTATGTTATTATACGAATCGACCGGCATCATTTGTGATTTTTCTCACAAACATGGCCGATGAACATTTCAAAACTTGATGACGAGGACGATGGCAATAGTTGAAAATATAATACACAATACAAGATTTAATATATTTTATTACAATAAACTATAAACATACAAATAAATTCAAAAATCTCTAAAAATCTAGTACCATTAATAAAATCTTTATCACCTAATTCAAATAAATAACTATTTATTCTGTTTTCTATTCATTTTAACATTTCCAATGGTTAATTTAACCATATTATATCATTGGTATCCCTTACTAATTTTTAAAAATAGTTTTCATTAAAATTCTAATTACTAATTAGTTTTCCTAAAAATCCAAAAATAATTTAAGCCATCAACTCTGGTCCACACGATTGAATGTCTGAATAAAACACAAATATAAATTTTGAATACATAATTGTCGTCTCATAATACATTGACCACGAATGACAAGAATCTTAATGAATAATTATTTTGTTCCGTTCCAGTGAAAATTGCTTATCTATTTATTTTCGACTATATAAGTAGCTGATATTAAGTGTATACGCAATAACGATGTGCATGAACAAACTAAAATCGCCACACTTTTGCACTGAAAATAAGTTTGGACATTGCAGGACTTGAGGTCGTGATGCTGTTAAATTATAATCATCGTCTTAATCTTAGTTAGCGGTCGGTATTTTGTTCGGCAGTTGGTCAATCGGGAAGATTTATAAACCGAACAAGACTACAGCGTGCACATCTGTAATCTGTCGGGGAAATATGGGACGTCGACGAGACGAGATTCGGCGGAATATGAACCCCATCATTGGCGCACGTCTCCGAACCCCGCAAACCATCATCACTGTGTGTAGGGCTAAAGCCTATATTATATGTGGCACGGTATGTATAGACGCAGACGACAATCACGGTGTTATTGTGCGCGCCGATCACGTGCGCGGCAGTAGCAGCTTCGGAAGCGGAATAATAATAATAATAATGGTTGGCCCGCACGGTAGAGAAATACGTACAACACCAGCCGCCCGACCACCCAACCACCCGACCCCTCGCCCCACTCGTCCCCTTTGTGGATTTCTCCGTGCTGAAATTGGTCAGAAGTTTTTACGCGCACGAGGTAAAGACTGTCGCTGAATTGGCAATGACCTACGCGCAAATCCTAAGCGGCCCTATACATAATGTAGTATACATATATACATACATACATACATACATACATACATACATATGTATATGTATAGATATGTGCGTATAGGTTGTATATATACATACCACAAGGTGTCCAATAATGAGTTTAGTAGCGTTTCGTATAACATACGTTTCGTATACAATAGCTAGGTAAATATATTTTATATATATTATTGTGCAGCCATATAGAAAGTTTTCAAACTTTAAAGCAACACTGTTTACACAGGATACTTGCGACTGTTTTGACTCGATTTAGCCAGCGTCTCTATCATGACTATTAAGTATTAGGTAACTTACTCATAAAACATGTTATTGTTACATTATTATTGTTGCGATGATGGTAGCTGGCTATGCACGTTTAAACAGTTTAAGACAATTTAAATCACCGTCAAAGCATTAGCTTTACGTGATACTATAACAATAGAAGTTAAAGGACTTTTGGTTAGCATTATAATAGATAAGGGGTTTAAAATTCAAAACATATTTTGTAAAGCGCCAACTCAAAACACCATACGGGTATAATCCGTTGTGTCGTTATACTGGTTGCAGTTGGTAGCAGCTAAAATTATGTGGGAAATGCATTAAACATAATATATTGACGCAGATTAGGATTTCGAGTATTAATAATGCTTTTATTGTGATTTTGGCTTTAAAACACTGACAGTCAAAATTAAAAACTAATACATTTTAGATGATATATTCTTATAATACGTTTCTGTTTGTGAAGTAATTTTATTATTTGAAATTTTTTAATGTGTGTATATTTAATTTTTTTTAAATGATTTTAAGTTGTATCATTTTCATTAAAATATTATTAAAAAAGAGCTCTGTAATCACTTTCCATCATTTTTTTCATTTTCGTTTTCATTTTAAAATAGGTTCATCGTTGGTATAAATGTAGAATACTATCCTAAAAGCAGCTGTAGATGTAGACTTAAAGCCGATCAGCTGTGTCAACTTGTTTATGTACACTGAAAACAATATTGTAAGCGGGGCGTCCTTTTAAACACATAATAATAATATCATATCGACGATGATAATATTGTTATTGGGTCACGCCGTTTGTAGATCTCTCTCTCTCTCTCACTCATTTTTGTTGATATTCATCAAGCACGTTCAACCGTTTTATGTTTTTAGTTGTGGCGGGTAAGGGTGGTGGTAAGGATTTTTCGAACCATGTTAAACGAATACTATAGAGAGTTTAACCTAAAAATTGAAAAGGGTTCCAAAAAATCCAGATGATAGCCAGATGGTACTGTTTGCTTTAAAAAAAACCGTTCTGTGAAATAAATTCGTGTGTACGCCACACGCGAGAGAAATATTTTGAGAGAAAAACACAATATTATTACACTACTGCGATGGCCTTTTATGACACTTTCTTGCTATACGGCACATGCATAGTTACGAATACATTGAATAATATCATATATGTATTATGCAGTCGACGAAGCGAGACGCGGCGACGGCGACGACATTCTATACATAATATATATTATGTGTATAATGTTGCCTGTTTTGGTGTAAATACGTCCTATACGTATGTATATATAAATGAAATATTATTATTATTATTATTATTGCACATGAAACGTAATAGTCACGTAAAAAGTTGGAAAACAAAGACCGTTTCACGGGAATTAAACTTTACTTTCTTTTTTTTTCCCTAAACTGTACGAAAGTTCATATTCTGTCACCACCGTTTTGCAGTGCTCGGACAAACCGGTCATATTATGATTGTACAAATGTGACATAATATCATCACATACAAAAATAGCATACAGAAAGGCGTGCAGACCAGAACAGGTAGAGTAATATATTATTTCCCTGAGCCGGTAAAAGTAATAAGATTATAAGTCAGTCCCTTATTTGAGTAAAAATTGACTACCTATACTTATGTTACCGTATACATGCAGCTGGACAGCCGGTTAGCTTTTATTTTTCTTGAAATTTACATTTACGTTAGAAAATTACAAAAAATAGATTGGTATCTATCTACTGTCTATTTAGTATAAAATATAAATCAAATTGAATTGTAACGCCTATTTTTTCGTAAAAACCACTAAATGATTATAACAGAAACTTTGGAAAATTTAATTCAATCGTATCCAATCGGACACCTCTTTCCCATTGGGCACTTTGGGCACGTGCCCGGGACCCCGCGATCAATGGGGCCCCTAGCTTCTGCCAAATCACCAACCAATAATCGATACTTATTACCGTTAAATAAACTTATTTTGAGATTTTTCTCAGATCAAAGGATAATCGATAATAATATAGTCACAATAATAATGATAATATAATCGATGTGGGTCGGTTGTCCATCGTAGCGGCCCCGTTAAAATATCAATGCCCAGGATCTTAAAAAGGTTATAAATGGCCCTGTATCCAATATGTAATTTCATAGACTATCAATAGTTTAGTTACCTACCGATATTTGTATCAGAATTTCAAAATTATCAAAAAAATAAACTATTTTCCTATACATTATTTTTAATTAATTAACTTTTTTTTTTTTTTTTTTTTCGTTAGTATCGAGAACCGGAGGAGGAACCATGGTGCCAATACTTCTCCTCCGGCCCCCATCGTTTATTGATAAAAATAACCAATTACACATTTAGTAGCTGCGACGGGCCAGTCTCCCGTTCGCTAGCTATTACAATGGATGTTGTACAATAGTAGAGAACTTGCCTTCGGCTACATTTTTTTGAAACTTAACTATAGGTATGCGTAATTATTAATTAGTTCGGTGAATTCGGAGGTCTTTCTGTGGCCTGACGACGCCTTTCCTCATCCTCCTTCGTGGTAAGGATGTTTTCTACCATATGGTAAAAAAGTTTAAAAACTTCCTCGGCTTCTATGAGAACCGCTTGCCTATCGATTGGATCCAGCGGCAGAGTCTCGAACACTGGACCGCAGATTATGTCGGGCACGTCGATGGTGTTCGGACGACGACCTAGCCGGGAGGTTAGAGCTTCCCGAAATCCTTCCCAGTAGACGCACTGGAATAATGTGTGTTCGGCGGTGTCCGAGTCGTCTGCACACTGCGAGCAACGTGGACTGGTGGCCCTGCCCATACGATGGAGGTACCACTGGAAACAACCATGGCCCGTGAGTGCCTGTGTCATGTGGAACGTCAGAGGCACCCACGGGACGGTCCTCCCCAGCCATCTCCCCAATTTTAATTAATTAACTAGGTAGGTTGACTATATAGAACTATGTTGGTTATTAATTTGACCGGTATCTTTATTATAATTAATTGAAACTATTTTTTTTTTTTTTTTATAACATCATAATTTTTACACTTTGACTGACTACCACATTACCGTGCAACATTTTTTAGATTAAAATTATTTTACTACCTATAGTATTAGTAGAACTTGAAAAACATTATTTCCAAATTATGATTGGTAAACTATATTTATTTTAAAATTGAATAGGTTCATTTTTATGAAAAAGTCGACAAAGTTGACCATGGAGTTTGATAGGTGAATGCGATCTGGTTTGCATTTTACTAACGAAATCAATGTTTCAAAAAATAATTCCAAGAAACGTGAGGTTGATGCAGATTATACAAAATTAGCATTGAGAGAATTTTGAATAAAACATAAAAATAATACCGAACTTAAAACATTGAAAACAACGAAAAAAATATTAAAAAGACTTAATACTAGATTTTTAAGCAGCGAAATAAAATATATTCCCAATTATTTTAACTCAATATAAGTTAAAATTAGAGAGAATGGGGTAATATGATAACGGTATTCATATTTTTTAACTTTTTGTCAATCAAGAGTGCTGATAAAATAAAAATAAATGTATTAAATAATTTTCGTTGCTAAATCCTGCAGTATGCCGGGGTTCTTAGTTTTTAGGTTTCTCAGTTTTTTTCCCGGGTGGATTCAGCAGTTTCACAGACTGGCGTGATGTTGCATATCGGAGATATTCGAATAATTCGTTCAACGGCACGGAAGATCCGGCATTATTTTATTTTTCCACTGTATTTTTATATTTTTACATAGATAGAATATTAGCTATAACGTCTAACCTAATTTATAATGAATATAATTAAATGCACCCCTCAAATTAACATTATACGCCGATGATAAAAAAAAAAAAAATATGTATCATTGGTAAACTTAAGAATAAAAGTACGACGTGCGGTTTTATTAAAATTACACTTTTATGAAAATGTAAAAACTTAAGTGCAATTATTTTAAGAAAACATAATAATAATATTATAGGTACATATAAAAAAATTGACAGTAACAAAAAATAAAAATAAAATATTTTATCTCCGCCTTCCTTATAAATGGCGTCAATACTACACCACTGCATAATTACGCACACATAACACGTATAATATGCGAGTACATCACCGGAAAACAAAAATATTGATGATAGGTATGTATTCGCTGAACCGATCGAAATACATAATAATATTATGCACTCGGCCCCCCCCCTCTATAGCTGGTAATTCTGAACTTCCGAAGCGAAAAACTCGATTTGGGTTCACCATCATCACACGTCATATTAGGTAACATCGTCGTTACAATATTATATACCGTTGTCATTTCATTATATCATGCACACTGTTATTGTTTTTATATATACATAGGTACATACGCTGATATGCGTATATGTGTATATCGTTATTCAATGTTCGCGTTTGGCTACCAGGGTGGCTGCGATATCAATTGTGTCCGCACCTATTGTTTTAATTTTTTTATTATTACACGTTACTATATATGTAGGTAATATTTTTATTTCAGCGTACAACAACAACAACCCGCGTCGGCATAAAACAACAATAATCATTATATTGATTAATAAGTCGTAGGTACGCGATAAACGATAAAATATAATAATATTGTCGTGACCATAAAACATTGTCGTGTACAATATACGTCACACGGACATCGTTCGACGTCGGAGTCGGACCATTATAAATTTACGAAACAATAGCAAACGCACGTGTTTTATATTTTTATTATTATATCATTATATCCATACTAACAACTCTATGTCCGACACTCCACGTCATCAAGTCGTCGGATAATATCCGTCAGTAGTTGTACAAAGCACCAGCTACACAGAGCACGTCACACGCCCTATAATAATTATAATATTACCCATTAGTCAATGGTCATTGTTTAAGCATCTTTAATAGCTATATATAGGGTGATCACTGATCAGTGATTCAACAATTATGGTTGTACCCACATTAATCATTTTATTATGCATTGATTCAAATTTTGAATTTGGGATTCTTTAAGTATGTATAGACTGTATTTAAAAAAAATTTAAGATATTCATGCTGCAATCGAGGATAGTGTTCTGTACTGCTGTGGCTATATTATTATGATCTTCTAGAACTTATATTCTTATATTTGTTCGATTAAGAGATCTTCGGCTTCGTCATGCCCAATGTGTCTGATCAAATCATCTGCAGCTTTACAATAGTTCACTGCAAAAAAAGGGAGATTCGCGTATAAAAAATATGTATTTGTGTACAACTTTTTAAGTTTTTTGTTTAAATTGCATTTAAGTATTTTATAACGTGGTCTGCGAGTAAATTCGAAAATTCCAGATTTCAATAAGCGCATTCTTAAAAGTTTAAGCTTGAGAGGGGTGGCCAGGGTGGGCGTTGATGAAGCTTGGTCAATCACCGCGTGTAATACATATACCTACACACACACATATATATATATATATATATATCCTGCACCACACTGATCTCACACATACAGGGTCTTCAGAGTTCACAATATAGCGTAAAAAACAAAAAATAAGACAAATGATAAGTGTATGCACTAGAAAAAATGTTATGTATACTCTAATGCCGTTGCTCTGTGTCACTCTATTTTCGCGATTTAGTGCCCAGACCCCGAGGATCCCGGTCACACGCGTGTTCGTTTTGTTTATTGTGCGTCTAAACACTTACACTAGAATATATACATTATATACATTGTATACAATAAATATATGTATAATATGCACGCGCGAGGTCGTTACGGGTCGATAATATATGCGAAACAACATCGTGTGAAGTACATACAGCTCTATATATGTAGATAACATATTATTATATCGGTGCAATTTTCTAAATGAAACTTTATAGCAGATTTCTTGGTCCGTTCGCACCGCTATATCGTTATGAATATTTATAGCGGGGTCCACCGAATGACACGTGTCGCGTAAAATGTTTTGCCAAAAAAGGCAACATTTCCGTATGCAAATATATTACCAACGATTTAACAAAACGTCCGCTAAATAGCATACATATATGTATATAGTTTATAAAGGGTTTCGTATGTATACCATTATGGATATAACACCTATACATGCATAGTGTATACCTATTATAATACATTCGATATCACATCTTCTTCTAAAATATAAAACGCGATTTTCGATTTAATCTGTTGAAAAAGGATGAGCAGTGAGTATACAAAATCATAAATGTGTGCATGAATACATACTATGGTACAAACGTCAGACATACAGCGTTTCCAAAAGTCCTATGCCGTTCTAAGTTTCTTCGTTGAAAATCAATACATTTAAATGTGTTTTTTTAACAATAATCTATAAGAAAATTCTGAATTAATAGGTATACATCAGAAATCAAAGGTATTAAAACTGTGCGTCGAGGCTCTCAGAGGCGTCGTGAGAGTTTACGAAAGCCGCGTCAAAGCACCGAAAACCAACACTAATCTGTAGATCCTGTATAAATGTATAATCATTATAAATATTATTTGTATAATCATTATGGAAACGATAATGAAACACATCACGCAGCCATTTGAAGTTTAATTTCCATGGTACTTAAGTCATCCATATTAGCCATATTGTATCCACGTGTTGTTTCAATATTTTCATAATAATTAGGAAACTGCCAAATATATTGGACATCTATGAGAAACCCAGGGATGGAAAAATTTCAATATTAATAATAATAATTGAATATTTTTTAATAGCCTTCTTAATTTTAAGAAAAAAAAAATTATTGAAAGTGAGTAAGAATTGAACAATTTGTAGATGTGATATTTGTGTGCATTAGGTATATCGGTATGATTATTTAAACAAAAATAATTTTTTTTTAAATATAACAGAAAAATAAACTATTTTAGAAATCTTTATTTCCTCATGAACTATATAACAATAATTTTAATTTGTTTTGCAGCGGAAGTATGCGCATTTAATAAAAAGCGGGTAAGTCGTGAATGTCACTCTGCTGTACAGTAGGTTACATGTGGGTTACTGTAACGGATGAAATTAAATTTGAATCCAATGATATTCTATCATTGTATACGAAAAATGATACTGAGCGGAAACGGTTTATCTGTCTAGGGTATATTATAGATTATTAAAAATTTTCAAACCTTAGATTATATATACTTGGTATTTTATACTTAATTAGAATTTATATAATTATGTAGTGTATCTGTAACGTTAATAAATATAAATTAAATTAGTACGTCAACGATCAACGCGACAATAATAATATATTAATACAACATAATAAATAACTCGTTTCTATAAGTGAGTATACGTCATACGTCATACTGTTTTATTATATTCCCTGAAATCCGTTTATGGAAGTACTATGCGTAGGTATCGCAGACCTATCAATGGTCTATTGAATAGACTCTATTCTGTACTTCTGTATGATATGCAATCGCGTGCCTGTAATCAAGTGGTTAGTTCATTCTACATGGTAGGTACGTAAAAATATAAGACAATATCAAAAAGCGGAAATCAGAAATTTTTGTTTTTATTATTTACGAGGATATATACACTATAAATTTATTATATCAGCTAGACGAGCAAATGGAAAAATCACAACATACAAATCGACGAAAATGTGTAATTTGTGAGAAATCAATTGGATGGGTATCGAAATCGAAAATATCGTGTCAACATTGATTATATAAATAGGTACTAATTTATAAACATTGGTATTAGGTATTAATGTGTTATATAGGTAAAATTCGATAGATCATAACTTATGACATACTGCGGAACAATAAAATATAGCAAAATATGTTACTTAGTTATCAAACTAATAATATGACATGCTGTTAACAATCTCATGTGTGTTTGCAAAATCACAGATAATGAAAAATGTGCATAACTATAGGATTTTGTGTTTGTTTTTTAAGTTGAATCTACCATATTTTCGGTCTTTAAAATTTCTGTTTTTGAATTTTTTTCATCACATTTTTTTTAGATTATACATTAAGTTCACAATTACAATATTTAGATACCATTACAAATGGTTAGACGAAGTAAAGAAGGACTTACAACAGATGGGTATACGGAACTGGAAAAGTATCGCTAAAGATCGAGACGAGTGGAGACGAATTGTTTTGAAAGCCAAGGGTCATTGTGGCCTGTAGCGCTTACGAGTAGTAGTAGTAGTAGTAGTAGTAGTAGTAGTAGTATGATGGCGGACCGGCGGGAATGCAGAGCAAAGGCAGTACTCCCCCGGTTCGACGATACCAAGATAAAAAAAAAAAAAAAAAAAAAAAAAAAAAGTAGTAGTAGTAGTAGTAGTAGTAGTAGAAGTAGATACCATTACAAAAATAATGAAATAGTTTTTTTGACGCTCTTATAAAGTACCCAAGACTTAAGTTAACTAATCGATTTAAAAAAAATTAAAAATTAATACATTTTTCTAACAATAACAAAAAAAATTAATTCAAGGAATTTGTAGAAATGTACTTCAGTACTGGTACCAACACTATATGATGTATTATAAAGCAATTAAAAAAATAATTGCATCACAATTGTTAATTAATTTAGCTGTTTGATTTATTCATTAAATGAATTATAAACTTTTTTTTATGTAGAAATGTTTTATTGATTACAAGTTGTAATATTTAAGTATAGAAACTAAATAAAATAGCTATAGCTTATAGTGACTTAATAAATATTATATAATATCCATCATATTAAATTACAAGAATTAATTATACAACATATCTGCAGTATCTACGTCAAATACTCAAATTATATTAGATAGAGTTCTAACATTCATAATATTCATAATATTGATGAATGGATACATTCATTTTCATTTGAAAACAATGAAAACCTCACAAAATATGATTTGATCGTAAATCATATATTTTAATTACTAATTAAATATACTTTTACGGAAAGACTCGGTGCTCCCCACCCCCATCCAAGTTCTTCTCCTGTAGTCACGTACACGCGTATCGTTATCGTTTCTCCACACGCACTTCCGTTCCGAATCTTACGCGAAAAATCTCCGTTTTGTAAAATATTCGAAAATGTATCGTTATTCAGCATTACCTACACACACGCGAAAGGGAGAGGGAATCCGATAGAACATATTATTATTATTATACGCCACCACGTGTGTCGTGTGACATGTATTGATGTACACATAGGTAACAGCTGCACACAAAATATAGAGCGTGGAAAATATCGATTTTCGATGGCAATAATATTCGAGCAGCAGCGGACACTGTGCTACATTCGTCGGCATGTGCGTGTGTGTGTGTGCGCGAAGAACCGCTGTGAGAGTAGCGGGAAATCCGGCTTGAAAACTAACGCGTAGAGTCCGTAGAGATGGTATATAACAACAATAATAATAATAATAATATGTGGGTATACGCGTGTGCATGTTTTTAGGGATTTTACTCCATTTAGTATGAGCTTAAGATGGGCTCAACATCAGGAAACACCTGACAAGGTGAATCCGCTCGAGTGTCCGGTTTGTGGAAAAATGCGATTTCGTGTCTTTCGAGTATTATATGCAGCGTACAAGACTCAGGCCCGTATACTGGTGGGGGGGGGGTTCAAACCCTCCCCAAAATTTTTAAAGTAGGTATATATTTATAATATAGGTAACAAAAACTAACTACATACGTCTTTATATATTAATGTATAATTGTACAACTACAGTTTATTTTAAGCATTTGTAAATTTCCCTCTAGTCATTACACGTTATCTTTTTTAGAAAATAGCAAACGGATACTTAATACTTAAATATAATAAATAATGTTATCGCAATTTTGTCGGAAGACGGACTTAATCGTTTTATAGCTATTTAATTGTTCCGTGTTCGCCAGTATTATTGTTCAGTGTGTTTTTCAAAAGTATTCACTGTTCAGTAATAATATAAAATATAACGTGTATTTAATTTGATTCTATTTCTTAATAAGTATGTGTCTGTAACCTCGCCATTAGTAAATCATTTAATATTCCTGAAATAAGAAATTGTATTGGATCTATATCTACAATAACTTCATTTTTTCGAAAATCACCAATAATGTCAGAAGTTCTTAAAAAGTTCATAAAAGACTTAATTCCATGCACACGCCACCAAACACTTTTAAAAATGATGTGTGAAACTCGTTGGGTTGAACGCCACAACAGCTTGTTACGGTTTAAAGAACTATATTTACCAATAGGCAATAACTAACACATTAAGGGAACTCGAACAGCATCATAATTTAGAAACATCAAAACTTGCATTTCAACTTTCAAAAACTATTACCTCTAGTTCGTTTGTAATTTCATTGTACCTACATTATAGAAAAATTATTTGCTATAATATTGCCTTTATGTAAATCTTTACAACAAATAAATGTAGATTTATCTGATTGTTGTCAATATGTCAATAACTGTATGCAAGTTATTAATTCAATTCATGAAAATAGTGAGGAAGAATTCCACAAATTATTTTTAGATGTCGAAAATGTATTAAACTTAGTAGATGAGACGGTTAAAATGCCACGATTAATTAGGCAATCTACCTATCGTAACAATATTCCGGCAGATTCGCCAGAACAGTATTATAGGAGATCAATTTTTTTTGCCATTTTTAGACTACTTCAAAAGTCAATTAATTAAAAGATTTATAAAACACAATTACATTATTCTGGGCTGCAAAATTTGATTTTAAGTTTTTAATTAAATTAAAACCAAGTAGCGATGAGTTTAAAAAATGCATTGATTTTTACAAAAGCTTTTTACCGACTTATGAAACTTTTGAATCAGAATTGAAGGTGTGGGTGGAAAAATGGAAATCGGTACCCGATAACAAACTTCCTAAATCTGCAATCGATACTTTAGGCGTCATGTCGAAAGACTTTTATCCAAACATTTGGTGTTTAATATCTTTAATACTTGCAACACTCCCGGTGTCCACTTCATCTGCAAAACGTTCTTTTTCAACTTAAAGACAATTAAAAATCTATTTGAGGAATAGCTGCAGTGAAGTTCGTCTAACAGGTTTAGCTTTACTATCAGTCCACCGAGGTATCCAAATTGATATTGAAGAAATAATCAATACATTTTCCAGAATGCCACGTAAAGTTGACATTGTTTTATGAATTAAAATTGTAGGTAGGTATTCAACCATTTTTTTAAATTATTTATATTTTGAATACATTATTACATTATAATATTTCGTAGTGTATAATATTATTGATCAAATTATAATATAACTAATAACTATGTATTTTTAGTTTATGTATTAAAAATATTTTACCCCCCCCCCCCCCCGAAAATTGATCCTGGATACGTGCTATGTTGTAAAATGTTCGGTGTGTAGGTGTATATAACTATGTATCATATAATATATGTATCATTATTAATGCAGCTGGCATGGCAATAATGGTGGTGGACGAGACACATTTCAACAGACTTCGACAAACCGGCGTTGGCTGAAGTTCGTCGCAGCTACGAGCTACAGATCTACAACAGCAGTGCGATTTTCCGACGCTATTGAATGTTACATTCTTACGATGACCATATTATTATTATTATAACACAATAATATATGCATTGCCATTTTACGACAAACGATTATAATGTATTATGATATATCAATCACAGTCGTTCGGTGATGTTCTCGTCGTTCAATGATGGGTATCAATTACTTTTAACAAAATAATATTATAACAAATATTGTATAATAATTAAGTTTGGTATATTGAAAACGTGTCAAAAATATTTAGATATTATATACGGAACATAATTATTCACCAGGTGCGTCCCTGAGGGGTGGGGACGATCCCCCCATGACTTGAATAATTATTGATTTTTATAGTATATGAAAAGTACAAGCAAGATTAAAAATATTTTACCAAAAATCTCTCTGAAATCGAATGTTTATTATTGTTTCTACTAGAAAAGTGTCACTAGACACAAAAATAAAAATAAAAACAGTTCATGGTAAAATGCATAGGATAGAAATTAAGCCTGTGTATAATAATTTTAGTGTTACCTCTCCTCCTCCATCCATCCATACAAAAAAACCAAGTCAAATATGTTATTTTTACTAGTCTACAGGGTGATTCTTTTAAGTGTGTACACCAATTATGTCGAAAAGTATTTACTTTTTTCAAAATATTTTTTTTAATGGTTTCAAGTTGTTAAAAAAACAACGTTTTTATTAAAAAATTATATTTTTTATCCTTATCATTTTTTATGTATTTTACTTTTTTGAATGACAATATATAGAGTTTTAATTTCATATTCCAAAGCAGAATATTTTTCTAAGTATTTTGATTCATAAAAATCGAATTTAGGACAAGTAGTTTATGAGTTATATGTATTTAAAGTACTGACAAGCGGAGTAGTGGACAAACATTTTGCGGGGTAACCACTCCACTCTGCCAATCTAAACTTTAAATACTTATAACTCAAAAACTACTAGCCCTAAATTCGATTTTTATGAATCAAAATACTTAGAAAAATATTCTCTAACTCTATGTTGTCATTCAAAAAGTAAAAAACTTAAAAAATGATAAGGATAAAAAATATAATTTTTTTAATAAAAACGTTGGATTTTTAACAACTTGAAACCATGTAAAAAAATATTTTGAAAAAAGTAAATACTTTTCGAGATAATTAGTGTATCCACTTAAAAGAATCACCCTGTATAATAATATCGTTGCGCGCATGATAATTCATATTCATTTATTATAGAATAGCTATAATAACTTATTATTATAAATGCGTTGATATAGGTATACAAAATATTATGTAGCCATGTAGGTACACGTCAGCAGGCCCGGATTAAGATCTATCAGTGCCCATAAGCTGTAAAAAATTTGGTGCCCCTATTTAAAAAAAAATATTGTACACATTTCTCTACTCGATAGGTACTTGATTAAATAGTAAAATATTATTTTAGGTTTATTAGCCACAATATGTACATGTATATAATATGTGAAAACAAGTAAAAACATAAAATTAAATATATTTTAGATTTATAAAAATATAAAATAATCATAGGTATTATAAAAAATAACGAACCATTAATTTATACATTTCTTTTTTTATTATTGATTACATATAGATGATAAATATTAATAATATTATCTATGATTGATTATTACTAATTTCAAATTTCCGATATATTTAAATAAAAATGTTAAATAGCATCAGGATAGTATGCGGTGCCCGTGCCCCTAAATCCTTGGTTGTGTAGGCTTAAGCCTACACTGCTTACGCCTTAATCCGGGCCTGCACGTCAGGTATAAGTGTATAATATCTCGTGTATGAAACAGGATAATCTGACGGGCGAGGGTTTGAAACGTATTTTTACCGGGCTGGATTACATCGGGGGCCAGCCATTCAGAGCATAGACCTGAAACGACTGAAACTACTTAGCCGGGATTTTGGAATGAAAAAGAATCACATTTGGGTCAGATGTTCAGGCTGCATCCGAGTACCGCCCCAATAAGAACCTTTTTATACCAATTCCGTCCCTGTTGAAAAAGCCAAAAGGTAATATATACTTATTCCGTCCTTAATCGTTTTTATAATTTATTCTTAATAATTTGTATAGTTATTTTTGTTATAAAATACATATAAAAAAATATAAGTTTACCTAAATCAAACTTATTATTTTTAATAATTAAAATTTTACCTTTTTCACTGTAAATACATATATTGTTTATACTATTCATTTTTAATATATATTAAATAGCGTGGGCACGCACAAATAACGACTGAAAAGTTTATTTGATTCAATAGCTGAAATAATATTATCTTTATTATCTTTATTTGACCAGCGGTGTATTGGGGGGGGGGGGGGGGGTATATGGCCATATACGCTATTTGTATCAATGACGTATAGCTTATGAAAAATTAATGATACGCGGGTATACGGCCGTATCTACCGTATATCCTATATTATGGCAATTCAAATAATATATAAATTATTGTAAAATACCTACATTTTGACGAGCGTGAATTATAATATAGGACGTAACGAATATTTTATATTTTTACGAACAATAATTTTTATTTAAAAATCAAGGTTATCACTTATCGACCTTGTAATCAAGCATTTATAATCAAAATATTACCCCGCCTACGTGGATGTAAACGTTTTCTGAATACGGGTAAACAGGATCTAACATAATGTTGGTGTATGGGCTTATTTCTTAGGTTCAGACTTCAGATCATAGGTAAACGTAAACCAAATCAGCCAACAGTCAATAATTTTGTATTCTTATTTCTTAATTTCTTATTATAATATTGTTATACTCACATTAGGTACACACTATAAGGGCGGGTTGCATAAACGTCTTGTAACTACTTACAGATCTGTAAATGAAATTAGGTATTGCTTGAACGCTCGGTAAAGTTACCGGCTCTGTAAATTATCGGCTTCCGGACCTGTTAACAGCAGATCCTATTTGGGCTCTGTAATACTAGTTACAGATCGGTTAAAATATAATATAGTATTATTGTTATAATAAGATAAACAAGTTTTATGATCAATATTATCAATATTCAATAAATATTCGAAATTCAAATAGGTAAAATAGGTACGAATATGAAATAAATATTAATTTAAATAATTTACATTATTTTAATTATTATTAATTATTTCTAAATAATATAATATTGTTAAATTCGATTATTTGGTGCGATAGCTGAAACCAAATTATCTTTATTTCTGAATAATATGATACTGTTATTTATTCGATTTGACACGGGACGGAATTGGTATATCTATTTAAAAAATCCAGGACGGAACTAGTATATCTTAAAATTACATTTTTATATTTGGGACGGAACTCGGATGCAGCTGATTTTAAAAAACCTCGCGAGTTGGCCACTGTAAAAAAATAACGTTAAATGAGTTTGGCAGGTATTAGGTATACGCTACACGTTTTGATATGGTTATGGGTACGAGCAGTACCGTGCTAACCATCAGTGGCACCCTAGGGAAATAAATTTGGCGCCCCTAATCTCAAATGGTCGTAAGAGAGGGGAGGGGGCATTAGACATTTTCCTAAAGCCCCCCAAAAATCGAAACTATTCAAAATGTTATTATTATCCGGTCACTTAACATTGAATTATTTATATTTATAATAATTAATAAATTAACAAGTAAAACAACTCAATAAACAATGAATTTAGTTAGGAGACAGTAAGAATAAATGTATAAAAACATGAATAACAACAACATTTTTTTTTATCATAATATTGAATAACGATTTTATAAATAACTTTATACAAATGTTTTTTTTCTAGCTTTAAGTTTTGAGAATTTTTAACAAGACTTGTCCAACTGATATTCTTGACAATTTCATTTTCAATACATAATATTGATAATGCTGATGTTTCATCATTTGATAATGATGAACGTAAATAGTTTTTGACTCTCTTCAAAACAGAAAAGGACCTTTCTCCACTGGCATTAGAACATAGCATACAAATAAATAATTTGAAAGCAATTTCAACATTAGGAAAAGATGTGTTTAATGATGGATTATTATTTTTTTTATTTATTAATTACCCGTTTAGCACGGACTAAAAGATATATCTTAGTCCGTGCCGTTTAGTCACCCGCCCCCGCCGCCACCCATAGGTCAACAAGCCAGTGTAGGCACACACACCAGTCCATAATCATAAATTACAATTTACAACACATTTTTCATAGATAAAATATTTTATCTTAAAATAGATAGTAGATATTTCAATTTTTGTGGCCGTGGCGAATTTGGAGTATAAACTAATGGAAAAGTACCATCTTTTTTGCCGCCCTATAAAATATTGCTACTTTTGCCGCCCTGGGGCACTTGCCCTAATTTCCCCCCCCCCCCTTTGCACGGCGCTGGGTACGAGTATAATATCGTATAACTATATATATATATTGTACATTTGTATAATTATATCACGTGTGATAATATCATTTATTTAGTGAAAATTAGTCCAACGGAAAAATGTGTTTAATATGTGATAGGTATTAATTGGATTTCGATATTATATCGTAGATACTTTAATTATTGTCTATAGTTAAGAGCCGATAAAATATTTTATATTCATGTAATAATATTATTATACAGTATACACTATACACCTACGTCCTACATACGTACGTATTATGTATAAGGTATGAATATGAGTATCAGAGTATGACATTAAATATTCGGATTGGATTCCGCCGAAAACGATTTAGTTCCATACATAATACCATTGATTATAAATCACCTATATAATTTCAGTACAAAATGTTGCGTATGTTGCATGTATCACACCAATTATTGCAGTAGGTATCCATCAATGAAAATCAATTTATTTAAACGCGGGATTTTATACAGTAATTAATAAGCAAATTATCAAATTAATCAGTTATACCTACTTCAAAAACAAATTGTGAAGTGAATAAAATTTAAATTTAAAATTAATCCATTTGTTGAAAAAACAGTATGGTCATCTTTCAATAATAATACCAAAAAAATTTTTTTTTTTTTTACTAGGTTTTAGAGTAACTATGATAGCTCAACAATTATCAAAATATTACAAAGATAATTAAAACATACATTACAAATAAATAATATTCGTGAAACATTGTGATTTAGATGATAATGAATAATGATAGAGTGCTATATAAAATAATAATGATTCGAAAACCCATTAAAATGTACAGTTGTAGATAGTGTATACGACAATTAAAACAAGTTTCGGTTTCTGAATAAAAATACAATTCACACGATCTCAAGGCGTCCACGGTTTACATTTTACAAGAATATCATAATCTTTGTGGATATAGTCGCACGTTCGTGATCGGGATATAAAATTAGCAAAACATTGCTGGAGCCGACTATTACCAATCATTGTCAATAAATATATGGTGTCTATAATTGATAATCAATGCTATTAAATAGTAAAACCATATGAGTTTGACCTTGTGAAATGTGGAGATTTCATTAAGTTAAGCGTTTAGGATATTTATCTCGATAATGAATACCTAATTTTACGCAATTTCCATGTTTATCCGACTCGATCCATCTACGTGCATACCTATATAATTTATTCACTAAACACAGCGTTGGCTGTAATTCAAATTCGTAGATCACTTGGTCAATCATTTTACGCAATCATTGATAAATGTGTTCATTAGCGTTTATATAATTTGACCAAATAAATTCCTAGTATTATATAGAACATTACAGCTATGTAATTTTCAAACAAATTAAGCTTTTAGTCCCTAGAGTCCCGTCACATTGACATTAACTATATACCTGATCATGGGTACGTATATTTATTTTTTAAGCAAAGAATTCAAGTTTTAGCGTGCAGTAGGTCATACATAGACACAGAAATACCATGCACAATCGAACTGAACTTAGCGGCAAATTTCAATCGAAAGCCTTAATAGTGGTCTATCTTAGCTTTATGCCATTTATCTATGACAAATCAAATAATAAGGTGTGGATACAAAGCTAATGGAGAAACATTTTTTATTTTTGAAAATGTCAAGGACATCATGACATTTATTGTTGATAGTTTTCACACTATAATACTATACTATACTATAATACTTCTCAATAAGCATTTTTGGGCATTTTATATCAATGACCTTTTTTATAAAGTTTTTATAAGTAAGCCCAAGTTTTCTATATGGTCACAAAATTGTTTTGGTATTAATCAAATTCATCTGAAAACTGTAAATACTAATTTAGATTTGTCTTAGTAAAATGTAGGAATCATTTAAAAATTTACCATTATTATAAATACTTTACAATTACGTTCCAGATCACAATTCACAATCGTATCTTAATTTTTGTATCGTTAAATTAATAAGCTTAACAGCAATAAATAATATGCATATGCAAGGCCGTATATGGGGGGGGTAGGGGTTCAACCCCCCCCCCCCCGAAATATTTTACAACTAATAAATTTAATTGTATAAGTAACTTAATTATAATAATTTGCTATGTGGCCATTTGGCCATTTGGGTACCTAATAAAGTAATAATATAGTAACTAAGTTTGATGGCGATTTCTATAATATATATTATTATTACTCTGAGAATATAGGTAATATAATATTATTATATTATACATAGATAAGTCATACAAGATTAGAGACGTTTTGTCGATAGACGAAACGTCTATAAATACTTAATATATTATCGAACAATAAATTATCGATCGTATTGTCAATTGTCATTTTATCTCAAAAAACTCCATGATATTGTCCATAGTGTCAGTACTACACAGTTAAAGCATTATTAATAATTTTATCGTGAAAAACTTCAAGCAAGATTTAATAATCATAAAAAACAAATTTCTTCACTGCACAAGTTGTTACCAAAGATATGCAATAAATATGAAATAGATGAAAACGACTTCGAAATATATTCAGAATTTTTGGATATGGAAGTTTTGCCAACAGAAATTCAACTTTGGAAAAGAAAATGGTCTAAAAAACCAGAAAAAGACCAACCAAATTCAGCTATTGAAGCATATATTAATTGTAATTATGAATATTTTCCAAACATATCTTTTCTTTTGAAGCTTTTAGCTACATTGCCAGTTTCGACTTCTACGCCAGAACGTACATTTTCAACCATGAAAAGATTAAAAAACTATTTACGCAACTCATCAGGCCAAGAACGACTTACAGGTTTAGCTCTTTTGAGTGTTCATAGGCAAATTCATATCGATCCGGCTGAAGTTATTGATCGTTTCGCCAAAGAAAAAAACCGACAAATAGATTTTGTGCTATAAAATATTTTTAAAATTAATAATTGTATATAATATAAATTTACTTTAAAATAATTAAAATGCATTAATAACATAGTAAAATGTGATTTTTTTTTAAATAAATGTTTTTTTAATTACTTAAAATGAAAATATTATTTGATTTAAAACCCCCCACGAAAATTTGTTCCAGCTAAGGCCCTGTGCATATGATATGTACAATCAATTGATGAGATATTGATTCTAAATCATAATATTGCTAGTGCGCAGCACAATACAGATACGAAGTTTGCTGCACTAGGTTGCTGACAGAATATAACGTCGAGCGGTATAAAGAATAATATGATATTATTAGAAGGTAGAAAAATATTGTACTATTCAGTTTAAAAACACAAAACCTCAATCAAATTTACAATACTTTTATTTTAATCCAAAAACTTTTGAATTCATCTAAAGAAACTGTAAGTGATAACATTATTTTTATTATTTCAATTTTCATTTAATGCTGTTCTTTATATATATTTTTTTTTCTTGGTTTTGAGCTGGTTTAATTGAATTTACACTTGGAAAAGTCCATTTCAGGATGTTGTTCCATAAACCTGTAAAAATATTAACAGTTAAAACAACGAAGGTAAAAACATAAAATAAACTCACTTTTGAAGAACGTTCTGTTTTTTCTGCTCATCCGATGTAGGTAATCCCATATTCTTTTGTTGCTGGTCGTACATCATTTTCTCCACCATGGACCTAGTTTCGCCCTCTAGGTCGGAAAGTTTGGAAGGTTCTGGGTTGATCTTTTTGGTAGATATTTCAGTATCTGCAAGCACCAGTTTCGACCACCATTCCATTTTATTTACCTAAAACACATCGAAATTAAATGCTCGTAGCTTTAACCCTATAAAAAAAGTGAGCAAGTATAGGTAGGTAACCACTATGCTGTATATATTAAAAGTACAGTGTACTTCATCGTCATTGACTCAGTCAGTCATGAGTTAAATTTAAATTGAATGATCAATCATCGCATACAAAAAATGACCCTGAGCAGAAATTATCTGTCAGTCTATACAATGACTTACTTACTATTTTACTATTAGTAACACGGAATATAGGTACTATAGACAACAGCCGAATAATTTAAAACTTATCTAAGTATTTTTTAAATGTAATAGCGTATAATTATTTTTTAAATTTATTTAAAGTTTTCCTGAAAAAGTTATATAGCTTATTGATTACAGCATTTATTTAAACAGTATAACAATTAATTAATATAATATGTATAAAATTATTGACAAAATGTACATATAGGTATATAGAATAAAGCGTATAGTAAAATATAACAAAACACGTAAATTGTCACTACAAATTTTAAATTATAAGAAAATAGCTTTTCTTTATTTTAATATCCAATTTGTCAAATTTTGAACTTAAAATGTCCATTTACAAAAAAGTTTTACTTATACATCTTTGGGTTTCAGTAATAACTGGTAATTAAAAATAATTTACAAAATTTAGTGATTTTGACAAATTTCGTAATGAATTATTATAGATTTACAATCAATTTTTTTTTAAATTCCTGTATACATAATTTATGAGGAATTTTACTGCCGTACCAAATTATTAAGCTTTTTGATCGAAGAAAATTTGTATTATCATTTACATTCTATATTTTTCTTTTCACCTAAAGAATCAACTAGATCAAATTTATTATACTGATATCCACTCACAATGTTGAAAATCAAAGCATTTTTACTATTCCAAAAAATATGACAGGCCAAAAAATAAATACTTTATTCATATCACTCCTCTCAGAATTTATAAAATAAGATAAAACAATATACGAATTGTTCTAAACGGGGCATTTAATTCCACGAATTAATACAACTTTTTTTTTCATTAATTTTGGATTTATTAATGACAGAAAAAAATACAAAATTATAAATACAATATTCCAACAAATTTATTCACGTTGAAGTAACTCCGATGCAAGTATACCTCTTATATCTATATTTAAATTGATGACTTGATAAATATTAATTTTTTTTTATTTATGTAAGCCTCAATAACTAAGGTTATTGGCTAACATTAACATTAATAAAGATACATTGATAAATTATATAAGATTAATATTATATTTATAAATGAATGTAATTTAATACAATTTGTAGGTTTGAGATGATATTATAGTACAAGCATTTGATTATATGGTATACATTATAACTATACATGATATGTTGAATATTCAGTATATTTATTTACTTAGTATATAATGTCCCGTGAGGATATACCCATTAGATGTAGGGGGACTCACCGTTTTATCTATAAACTAAAAAAATGATTAAAAATCACGAGATTAATGAAAATAAAATGTTAAAATTTTTAACAAAATAAATTCTATAAAATAGGCAAGTATCTTTATTTTTTTTTAAAAATTCAAAAATAAAAAATAATTTTTTTAACTTTTTGATAAAAATTTTTTATTAAATCGAAAAAAAAATATAATATGTAAATTATAATATATTTATTATCTCAGGAGATATCGAAATGGGTAAATCAAACGGGACACTCTGTATTAGTAAATTGTTTATGCATTATGCGCAATTATAATTTAATAATAACGTTTTGTAAATTGAATTTCGCTCAGATCGTTCTGCGAATGATATGATTCAAATATATAATAAACACTAATGTCCATTGCCATGCACTAAAGAGAGTTCTCAGAAACGAAGGTCTGGGGCTTATATTATAGTCTATGTAGGATGTTTCGAACTCTTTTTGATCCCAAAACAAAATCGAGTGTGATAATATCGTTTATGACTTTGTGAATCGTTTGTATTTAAAATGACTACGTGGGATACGTGTATAAAATGTTAATGACTGTTTTACTCAATAAAAGTTGTAATAAAATAAACCATGCACCAATTAAACTAGATGAATTCGCAAGTCTTATAATAATACCAACCACAAAAGAAAACACATAAGTATTATATTTGTTAGTTTTATATGATCGGTTGTTATTAACATAACACTATGGTAGTATAACATTTACTTTGTATATAATATTTTATTTTATAATAAAATAAATCTAGGTATACTTTAGGAGAATTATGAGTGTTTAGATAGAAATAATAAGAAATTGCATAATATGCGACACATGTGAATAGGATTTAATTTCAATAAAAGTATTACCTAATATTATTATTATGCAATTAAATTATTATTAATTAAATTATTTGCATGGACGAATGGCTTCGACTTATTCAATTGAACATTTAATTTACGCCGAAATGCCTTCACTGGTTGGTTCTTCCCTTTAGTCACTCAAGCCACTACATTATAACGTAATTTAGGGGGAAAACATCCGTTATACTTACTATACTTTTATTTATGTATATTGTATATAGATTGTATATTTCTATAAATTCTAGATTAAAAATAAGAAAAAAAAGATAATTTATTTTTATTATATTTTCATAAAGCATTGATTAATTTATTTTAAGAAACTGATATTTTAATTCTCAAACGTATAGTATTATAAGTATTACTAAGCCTATGAAGTATGGAAACGAAATTAATTTGTACGCACGCAGTGTAATTACAGAATAGAGATACATTTTCATGAAACGAACACAGAACTTGATCTTTAATTTTTCTCCCACCAACCAAACACGTATTCAATAAAATTTAAAAAAAAAAAAATACAAGTTTATATGACTGAAAAAACTTATGTATTGATATTGTACATTAGCGATTTAGTTATATGGATACAAAATAATAAAAATTCTCTCTTAAATTGGCGAATAGATAAAAATACAATAATTATGCTATATAAGTGTCCTCTATTGGATATTTTTATCATTAAAGTACAAAATAACCAGATATGATAAGTATTAAAGTTTTTTAACTGTAATATTTCTATTACAAAATTTATATCAAAACTTTTTGGTACTTTCTCTTAAAAATCCTTTGATGTCCTATAATTTCCAAAAAAAAATTGAATTCTTAGTGTATAATAAATTATTTAATACTGTCTTTTGGCTTTTAAATAAAGAATAAAAAATGGTTGTGGCTTGGTGAAGCGCAGTCGTACGCTCAATTTGCGGAAACGCTCTGAGCGAGCGTTCCGGCCGCAGTTGCTAGCTCCCGGATGGGTGACCACCCCGGATTTTTAGCAACATATCTTTGCCACACATACACAAACACGTGTTACAACCCTACCCATTTAAAAACCTACAAACAAATATACAAAATAACCCCTACCGTACTACCCCACATCCAATGGCCTATGTTGCCGCGAGTTCCCCTAATAATAAAAAAAAAAAATGGTTGACAGTATTAACAGTTTATATAAAAATTTGAAACATATTATCATTGATTATAAATGGTATTAATCAATGATATTACATACAGTTTACAGTAACTACATTGATCTTATAGATAGAAACGCACGTTATATAATTAGGTATTTTTGTTATACAGATTTAGGTAACGAAACAGACGATACTACCTTTTCAAGCTTTATATAGATGTAGTAATTAAAAAATTTAGTTGGTAATTGATTGATAATAATGATTATTTTATTTAATAAGATATATTAATTCTATTTATTAAATTTGTTCGTTATTAATGAGTGAATATAAAATTAATTTTTGAGGCCTGGAATGGCTCAGGGGTTAGCCCCAGTCACTATCGTCTTCTGAGGTCAAGCATCGACCGACGTCGCTAATTCTCGGAAGGGTTGTCACCCATGATTTTAGTGACGAAACCTTCAACCAACAAACACGAATTCCTCAACCAACCGTAACCCCCTATAAAATTATAATAGCCATAATTGCACAAAATTAATTTGTCTGAAATATTACATTTATAAAATATGTTTTTAAAAATTAATATCCATAATATTATATTATAAACATAATCAATGATGTTTCCAAGAAATCAACATTTTAAAAATTTATTTTATATAATTTAGCGTCGTTAATTATGCTTTAACTAAAGCTAAAATTGAACAGATATGTCCAATCGGCCAAGGAATATATTGAGAAATACATTTTTACTTAATACGAATTTGATTACTATAATATAATTTTATGAGCTACAAATTAAATTTGTATTCTCATTTTACAGAGAAGTGTATTTTATCTCTGTGTTTTATACTAAACTTTATTAGGGGCGTAACCTATAATATGAAGATTAAGGAATAATGCGAGGTCCGAGATACTTAGAATATAGATTCTCTATTTAAATAGAATAAAATATGATAAACATCCCATTTAAATTTAGTCTTTGGAAATAGAAATTGGATATTTCCGTCATAAAAATGAGATATACCGTTAAAAGAAAGTATAGTATGAGCTTCATGTCAAGGCCACCGACCCTCCCCCCCCTGCTAATAAAGATATTACCTAATTTTTATTGCATTTATTTGCATTATATATAGCAGTCAGCGATAAGGAGGACTGATAACTGATAAGGTGACACAAAATTGTGTCAGTTTTCAATATCACTAGGTATTCGGCACGATTAAAGATATTATATAAGATATAAGATATAACTATATATAAGTATATCTTAGCACTTATGTACGTTCATAGTGATATTTTAAAAAGTCAACAGTCTGACATTGTTGAAAATACAATTAAGCTTTTCTGCATGGAACCACGGCGCGTTCAATTTTTATTTGACGATAATGATCAATGAGTCATAATTATTTATTATTTATTATTATTTTCATTTTTATAATACAGGCTTATTTATTATAACTACAACATAATATTAAACATTTATAGATATATGTATATACTTGCAATATTAAAATAAATAAATAATTTTTTTGACGATGTAATATAAAAAACAGAATTTATGGTAAGTGTATTATTTTTCACTGCCCCCCCCCCCCCGAGAAAATTTTCTGCGGGCTGCCTTGCTCCATATATGTATATATAATATAAGCATTATAAGGTATAAATATATTTAAATTCCTTGAAAACTAGTGGTGAATTACAATTTACATAAATCTAAGACTGCAACTTTTAAGTTCTATGATCTCAGCTTAATTAAAACAATGACCAATTATTTAAAATTAATATGAAATTCAGCAACGTAAACCGAGTGTATAAGTACTCAGTTTGATTGGATAACAGCACAAGATAATGATGTGTTTTGGTGTTAATTTGAAAGTTATAATAAATAATGGCAATCCAAAAACAATTATGAGCTGGACTTAATAAAAACCTACGGTTGCAGTTGACATTTTGTTAAATCAAAATAATAAATTAAAATTAAAACGTTTAATGTGATACCTACAATACCTCTAAAAACTATTTACCTTCCAATATGGGAGGATAATATTTACTTCCACCTAAAATATAAATTTACATATATTTGATAGCTATTATAAGATATAATTCAAGAGAATACACGAGGATCCAATACATACACATTTAAAAAAGACACAAATTCGTTAATAATATCCATAATAACTCAACTAAAATATTATGTATGCTTAAATATTTATTAAATTTAAAAGAATAATTATGAGGATTAAAATTGTACATATTCCTTATGGGATCCCAAGGTTAAACTAGACAGGAGGAGGGTAGTTTTTTTAGGTTGTTCAGCTGAAACAAATTTATAGCAGAAAAAATTGCTTCAATATTTTACTTCGAACGTATTTCTGTTAACGAATTGGATTTAGTTGGTACTTTAAGAAAAATTCCCTGTACTTTAATTATAATCTTGGGATAAAAATCAAAAACGGTTATATCACACGTTACAATAATGGATTAGAAATAAACAATTTCTAATTCTTTGGGTTGCAAGTCAAATCCGTTATATGAAGTACTGTAATGATTCAATGAAAAATTGTATATACAATATAAATATATTACCTTTTCAATGTTGATAAGGAATGTTTTTCCGTCTTCAAGTAGCCACGTGGTTTCTTCAAGTTTAATTTCATGCTGCAATTCATCGTCCAATATCGGTGGTTGTCCCTTTATTCCAACGAAAATGTGTTTCTTTTTCAAATTCACGATAACATCACGTGGTCTCAATTTGAATGCAGCTTTAGATGGAATTCTAAGCTGTGAGATAAAACACAACATTAAAGGAGCTCATAATATAATGTACATAGATTTTAAACAAATACTTTAAAATATATGATTAAGACATAAACCGTGCAGAAAATTTCAAGGTTATTATATAAAACATATTATCTATTATGTTTATAATATAGGTGCCTAAATTACAAATGTAACTTCGTCAATCGGCATCGTTATGTAACACATGATCATTAATCAGTAATAAACTAGTAACTATCGAGGTTTGATGGGAAAGAAATATAATTTAATTTAAGTTAGATCCTCATTAGAAAACGTTGGACAAAATAAGATGACAATAAAAATTTAAGTCTTAAAATAGTAGGCTCCTAATCCTGAGAAGAAATTACAGCTTTGATATTAATATAAAAATTATCAACGCATTTCGTAATAAATGTAGTTTTTTTTATTTTTGAGTCATAACTCGAGATGAACGTTTTCAATTACTCGCATTGGATTTTAACCCACAAATTTGAAGTACCAAACTTTAAGATAAATGCCATATTCTCTTCGTCAAGAGGTCTTTCTTATAGCTAAGTTATTATCGATTCCTCCTTAGCAACGAAAAATAAAAACATAAAATATATATATTATAAGTATTAATTCCAAAACTTTCACGCAAAACTCAAAACATCCGATGGCGCACGGTTTTACAATCTAGGAATCAAAACGAAAAATAGGCGTTTAAAACCATGTTTACCACGAGATCTTATACCAGATCAAAGCGAAGACTAAAAATTACTAACTTTAAAATGTCAGTAGGTATAAACCTTTCACAATATCTTAAACTAATTATAATTAGTAATAGAATCTTGTAATTTGTAAACTGACTAGTAACAGCATGCAATACAGACATTTTAATCTTAAAAAAGAAAAAGAAACGATTTAATTGATTTCTAAAAAAAAGAATTATAGGTACAAGACATATTATTGTTATTTATAAAAAAAATGGAAAAAATATATAATTTATATCCATCAAGTTAAAAATTGATTTCAAAGTATTTTACAATTACTCTTTAATTGCTTGCATAATATTATGTTTAATTTTTTAAGTATTTATTTTTATTAAGTAATCAAAAAATTATGTTAAATTAATTTTTAATTCTGAATGTAGTCAATAGATAACCAAACCTACAAAAATACAAATTTATATTCGTGCTTATAATTATACATAAATCAAAAGATAAAATATATAGCTAACAAATAATTTTCAAAGGACTACCTATAATTATAAGCTATTTAATTATTACAAGTGAACATTTTTTTTCTGATTTTTGGTACATTTCTAACTATTTAAAATATGTGCACTTAAACACTACTCAACATTACTCCAAAACATTTAACTATTTATACAATCATCAATAAAATAATTTGTGACTGTCTACGTAATAAATATATTTTTTCAAATAAATAAATTCAGCTGCACTAAAATTAATTTAATTCGCAAAAAGTAATATATATTACGTTTTATGGAATTAGCATAAAAAAATTATTAATATAAATATAACATTTGAAACTATAAGGAAACACTAAATATCAAGTATAGTAAAGTACCTATTTTTTAATTATTATCAAACAATCACGAACCAATGATTACGTATAAAAAATAGATGTATTAAACCTAAAAACGTGAATAATAATAGTCAATTACTATTTTTAAGATCCAGTTAGCAAAACAGTTAATGTAGCCAATTACGACTTAGTTATAAGTACACTACTTAGTTTTGACATCAGATAATTCGTAAATAGTAATTAATATGAAATCAATATAATATGATAAGACTGTAATAACTAATAGCATAAACATAGTTTATTTGTAATATACGCGCTACACATACATAAGTAGATACTATTAGTATGAGTCATTCATTCAATTTTTAAAAAAACGCCTGTTGGTCATCTATACTTTTGTAAGAATTATTATTATTATTATTCACGATTCATAAAATGATCATAATATCATGTATATTATCAACATTATACAGATATAATTTGAAAAAAACGTATCTCATAATAATTATAATAAGATATCTATAAATTGTTCATCCATTGAAGATCACAGTGTTGATTTCTGGCATTCCCAAATGGAGTTTCTCTACAAACTCCATAAACCCAACGTCACTACCAAAATAAAAAAAGTCGTGACCAATAAAGAATGTGTTTTTGAAAGATAGCAACGACGTCTTGACAGTTTCTTCGCGACCTTGTCAAAGATTAGGGATTACCCAAACGATCATGAAAAATCCATAGGCGCTTAGCCGAAAGACTAATGCATGACAAACAAAACGTATATACTTATAACATAATGATAATATATAGCCAACATTCCCGAATTTACTTTTACTCATATAGTTTTCACATCATATACATCATGAGTGAATATATTTTTTAGCTTAACGATTAATATTCATATCCCTAATAAACATGATCCATGAACGCGGCAACGCGCGTAGAAAAATTAAATATCTAAGTATTTGACACTATTTTGTAATTAGTTAGTTATGAATCGTCACATTGTTGATAAATTAATAATAACTTAAATAACGTTAACTTGTCGGGTAGGTACAGTATTATTACAAGAATATTTTAAATTAAGTGTATAGTTTAATACTATTATAGTAGATGAGGTACTATAAATTAATTAACTACCAAAGAATTAATCAATAATCAGTGTAATAATAATGCCGACCTCAGTCCAATTCAAAAATAATATTGTTTAGTATTAAAGATTGGTCAATTATAAAACAATTAGTTGTTCGATAACAAGAAGGTGTAACCAAATAATAACCACATATTAAATATATTGCTCCTATATATCTTTAAAGCGATCATTACGCGTTACACCCGAGACAGAAAGATGTCTATAATACTTAAAATGTTAACATAAACTAAATTAATTTATTATGTGGATTTTTTTATAATATCTGCAATAACCAGATCAATAAAGGATTAACTTTCCTTTGAAAAACAAAAACACGATTGGTGAAAATGAACGACCAGCTAAAATTAATAACGTGACTAGAGTTTGATAATTACAAAAAACAAACGGTCCTAAACAAACAAAAACCCGTCTGTCCATAAATGTCACGTTCCCCTTTTGGATCACGTTCTTTTGACGTGCAAAAACTTGGCAAAATATAATTACAATACTTTAATAACACAATTTAGAAAATTAATTTTCTTAATCATATATAGAAAATATGAATTGTTTACATAATAATTATATTGAATAGTTTATTAAACACATTTTAACAGAAACTTAAGGTCAAACAATAGTTAATAAATATAATTATAGGTTAGAATCTAAATGATCTAACCACTGATAATATAAACATAATAACCTGTTCATGTCATAATTTAATTTTGTAAACTAATAACATTATTATTTCAATTTTCAATACTAATAATTTAACAATTTTAAATTAAAATTTTTTTTATAATAAGACATTCCTAGCCTATAAAGGCTATCTACATTATGTTATTTATCCATAGATGTAGATTCTACATCTATGGATAAATAACATAATTTTTTTTTGACTTATTTTAACATGATATAAGTATTTACAATTACAATTAAGAGCGATAATTTTAAATTAAACATTAAGTACTGTGTTAAATATTTATTAAATATCCAAAGCCTAACTCAGATAGCAAGGTATTGATGCTGTCTCTGTTGATAATTTTCATAACTATAGGTAAAAAAATTACAAAAAAAAAAAATGCTTGACTAAATCTTTTATGGCAACAAAACATCATCAATAAAGTGACCTTTATTTAGCATTTACAACATACAAAAAAAGCATTAATAAAATAACAAATGTCAATAATTTTAATAGTTTTCTTGTAAATTATATAAATTTAGTAATTATTAATTTGTATTCAACTCGGCACCAAAACAAATGGTAATGATAAGGGTTATTGACAACAATATTGCTTAGTTATAATTGATAGTTTTAAGTTGTAACATGATAAATTCCGTTTTATAATTTTAATAAAATTGATGCACCATAAATAAAATTCATATTTTAATATTTTTTTTTATTATTTGATATACATAACTAAAAGAAAATTTATAATAAAACAATATGAGAAAATAAACATCTCTATAATACTATTTTAACGAGTAGTTTTCAAAACATAGAAAATGATTATCTACATGAATATAACTTAAACAGCTTAATTAATTTTCGTAGTATTATTTTAAATTTAATAAATATTAGATAAGATAAAAAAAAATTAACTTTAGTTATTTTAACTTAGTTTCAAATAGATACTCTTTTCGATTATTTTTTTAAAAATATTTTCTTATTTAAACTAGTTGTATACATTCATTTTTCTTCAACTCACTAATACGAAAAATAATTCTTTCCACAGGTTTACTGGTTAAACTTAATAACGATTATCTTAAAAAATATTACTATTTTTGAGAATAAATTTATTTTACAAGTTATTGTTCAAATGATCACTATTAGCACACATAATACCTATATATAATTATACAACATATATTAAATTCTGTAAACTATTAAGAAAATTAATTACTATAAATAAATATTTCAAATTTTACAAAACTACAGGGTTATTTATTTATTGGTTGATATCATGCCGCGCTCATTGAATCTTGGAGATAAGGATAATAAATAGATTAATATCTAATTCTATATGTGGATCTATGATGGCAATTTGCATTGTTTTTTTTTTTTATTATTATCTATTCTGATGGTTGAAGATTAGTAAGTTAAAGGGAAGACAGGGGAGTGAAGGGGGCATTGGGCCAGGCCGCGCATATTGTATTGGCATACATTTATCCAGCCTTCAAGTAATAAACTTAAATTTGGCATAAACCCGTTAGTATATTCGTCCCCCTGATGAAAAAAAAATGAAAAAATATTAAAGCTTTTCTGTATTATCACAAACTCAAAATGAACGTAGGTAATATCATTATTTTATTTTTGGGAAATGCTAATAAACAATTAAAAATTCACAAAAATTAATACAGTTTAAACAATAGTTCAGGTCACATACACGATACCATACAAAGTAAACATATTTAATTATTAAAAATTATAATCAAGATTTAAAATGCAGGTACTTAAAAAATGTTTTCATTCAGGAATATTCCGGGTTAATTTAATAAATTTCCATTTTGAGACTATTACTAGACTTAACTAATAACATTATTCTAGACGAAACTTTTAATAAATTTGCTATTATTTAGTAGTAATTACTATCGATAAGAAAATTATGTTTAATACTTCAAATTTATTTTAATGTAATAAAAAATAAAAAATTACATTTTTTTCCAAGAATAATAATGTAATCTAATTATTGGTAATATGAAATTCTGAGGGGTATGAGGCAACTGGCAAGTACCCTAAGGCTATGCAAATGGTTCTAGTTTCGCCAATGGTACAACCAATGAACCAACCGAATTGATATAAAAAATATATATATAACTATATAATATAAACTATACCCTTATAAATAGATACTGATCCACCAATCTATTAGATTCAATGGATTCGTTACAGTAATCTACCTAATGATGCCATATTGCCATGACTCGTGTATACACAAAATCTACCAAGCATATGCAGCAAAAATGAATACTCCTGTTTTTTTTATAGTTTTAAATAATAATTTATCTGGAGAAAAAACAAAATATTAAAATGTATGTATTTACTATTTACATCGTAGTAATTGACAGTATTATATAAAATAATTCTACACATGTATAGAGGGAAAAATAATATTGTACATACGTCTTCTAGTATAAGTAATTTTTGAAATCGCTGTAGAACACCGAGAGCTTATGAATTTGAAGTTCAATATCAAGATCAACTAATATTCCCACTCCGCCAAGATATCTTGGTATTATAATGACTGTAATATAAAATACCCAAGCGCTCTATTAAGCAGTGCATGTGATGTTTCGCCGGCTACGAGGAATTATCAACATCGCCAACGAGTGTCTAGTGATGTGCGCGCGTAGTTTATTTTAAAAAGAAAAGGCCACTACCCCAAGAGCAGGAAGTTTTCTTTTTAAAATAACTATGAGTCCAAAAGTAGATAGCGTTATTGATATTGACAACACTGTTATTGATGTAAGTACTCTTCTCTTAAATATTTTAATATCTAACCAAATGATAAAAATTTATTAGACTTTAGTCAGAATGGCTTAATTAAATATCGTGATAATAAGTCTCAACTTTCGAAAAAATTCACAAGTACCTACGTAGCTTTACAATTAAATTGATCTATCGTATATAAGAGAAAATTATACTAGACTATACCTTTTAGGTAAATTATACTTTTAAACACACGATTTAACTATAATTTAAAAACATATGAACAATTAAAATTAACCAACCTTATCAAATAAATTAAAAACTTTTAAGTAATTACTTTAATGATAATCATACTAATATTTTAAATTTTAATGATTTATGAACAAATATAATATAGAATACACACAAAACCATTAGTTTTAATGGAAATAATTTATTTCGAACACAAAGCAAGCAATAATACTTGTACTAACCTATATGTACAAACAATTATGTATTTGTAATTATATTTCAGTAAATACATTTTTAATTTTTAATTTATTCTAAATTGTACCTATACTAGGTACACATTAAAATAATATATTGTAATAAATCTGAATGAAGAAAATCGAAGCACCCAATACTTAATAAGTACAATAATTTATGGAAAAATTGATAACAATAATTTGTACTTTTTTACTCATTAAAAACTTTATACAATCATTATTGAATATATAAAAATAGTCTTTTAATTCAGTACTTTCGAATACTGAAAATAGTATATTGTTTATTTGTAATTTAGGTACTGCATAAAAGAAACTTTTTCTACTTTAAATTAAATTATATACAACTATACAAATAAATATATTTATGTAGCATGTATCACGAAGATATATATATGGTCCATGTGTCTATTATATAGTATATGCATCAGAACTTTGTGATACACCCTATATAAACTTGGGTAATGTACCATACTCACTCAGTTCTAAGTACATAATAATAATAATTTATGGGATGTTGAAGCCTTTTATTCCAATAAAAAAAAAAAATAATAATAATTGATGTTAACATGAATTGTTTTTAAAACTAAATATTGAAAACTGTTGTTAAAATATTTTAAACATTTTTTAATTTCTAGCAGTTATTTTCTACAACAGTAAATTATTACAAATATATTATAGTATAGACTTATATAATATATGGTCAAATCAACAGTTTAACATTCAAATTACCTCAGAATTATATATTCTGTGTAATTGATTAATTTTGTTTTACTATTAGTAGAATATAAATAAGTACAATATTTTGAGCAATGTGTTTAAAAAAATATTGTGAAAGACACATAAGATGTAATAATACATAATTAATTTACTTGAAATAACTGCCAGTTAAAAAAAAGTTTGATAATATTTAATTAAAAAAATAACTGACTATAGCTTGTTTTGAAATTTTAAAAACAACAGTTTATATTGAATTTAGTTCATTTAATATTTTTATAGTACGTTAAGAATACATTTAAATATTTTTTTTTTTTAACTAACGTAAGTACTTATCCGTTTACGCATGACTGAAAAAACCTTGATATTTGCTATGATTTTCATACAATTATACAAAGAAATTGACTAAGAAATTAAACATAAATTAAATAATAATATCTTACGAAAAATTCAATCAAATCAGTTTTCATTTAAGATCAGTGGTTAACTGGTATAATACCTATAGTTGTAATAATAATGACCGTGAACTTACGTCTAAAATGACATGATTTTAGAGTATAAATTGCGCAAATATATTATTACAAAAAAATATAGATATAAATATATGACCTTGCACCGAAACCAGATCTCTTGAACTCTATTGATCCGCCTTCGTATCCGGATTTGTATCCGTGTTCTTAAGAGAGCCTAAATAATCACATATACCGTGTGGAGTGAACCTACTGTAACTGTAAAGAATTTTGCATATTCCTAGATTGCATGACATATTGACATGGCTCCAGGATACGATGTATAAATTATTCATTTTTATTATATCATATCCCACCCACTAATCTAATAATAACGTATTTATTCAAGTATAAATATCAAACTTAAATTTATATCATTATACAAAACTAAAAACATTAATTTCGGACATAATCTTTTACCATGTCGTATAATTTAGAAAGACGGTTAAAAATATCAACATTTTCATAAACTTACTTAAAAACTCTAAAGCATTTATATAAAATTTCCAAATAAAACAAGTGCGTATAATCCTCATTCCTACATACGTAATACATTACTATATAGTCCTAATAAATACTAAAGAATTTGATGAATAATATTATATGAATCGTTGACAAAATATAAATTTTAAATAATTTATAAATTCAAAAAAAACTATTATCAACTATAAAATAGTTCATATTATATGCTAAACTAGATATTATATGCTAGCAACCGCGATTGTCAATCTTCCTATAAAATCAAAAATGTTTGAAATTCATCAACAAAATTGTCTGCAATCTTAATCAGTTCATAAAAATGCATTGCTGATTTTCATTCTTTAAATGATAATGTATATCCGGCAGTAGATAGACCCAATAATAATAATTAATAACATAAATAATAATTGCTCAAAAATGATCATCAAAATGTCATTTTAAAACAATTAAAAAAAAAAACTTATGTATAATACATAATGTTTGATTATAGATAAAAAATATTAAGATTTTTAATTTTACCTTTTAAGAGGACGCATGTGGATGTAGCATTGTCTACGTCTAACAAACATAAAACATAGCAAAATGTATATCTGAATAATCAATTTAACTCTGTTATGTTTAATATCAGATAGAGTGAATTGTCATTTCATACTACGAAATTTTCAAGTAAGTATATTTTCTAGTGAATCTCAAAGTTTTTCTATATTTTAATTTTAAGCGAGTAATGATCGTTTAAAAATAACCTAAGAGATTCATTAGATTATGTTTTAACTAGGGAAGTTGATAATATGACAATTTACTCTAATATATCAAACATAATAGAATTAAATGGATTAACTTATAAGTGTTTAAGACGGAGACAACGTATGCTGGTAGCGTCCTCTTATTGTTTATTTTACAGTAAGTTTTGTATTATATAATATATTATTAAGGTAATATATCTGATATACAATATTATATCATATTATAATAATATTTTAATTCTATTAATTGTTTTAATAATTATTGATAAACTGATAATATATTTTATAAGTTATTATGCTTATGACAATGAAATTTAGTAAAAACACAATAATCTTATGTACGGCCACTCGGAATAAAAATAAATAACATGAAATGGCAATGAAATTGCATTATTCGCACTATCTTCATTTCATAGAGACAATAATGGTCAAATAGACCCTTTTTATTCTCAAACAGTGCTGTTATATAAGTAACTCGGCATACCATAGCCTCCAGTGTATCATCGGTATAAATTGTAAACATAATAAATAAACCTATATGATAACTGTTAATCACAAGTCTATATTTATATTAATACAACATAATTTATAAATTATAGGGAACAAATGAAAGATACCTGTTTATAGATTTTATGATATTATTAATTTTTAAATTAGACGATAGGTCTGGCATCCCGGTCTTCTTTATAAACAAAAATCGTTCCTACCCCCATCATACTACCTTTTTTTAAAATCATACCTCAACGAACGTTACTTCTTTGTCAGGTCAGGAACCGAATACTCCAGTATATCCCCAATAAAAGCTGGTGTTCCTCAAGGCGCTGTTGTATCTCCAACTCTTTTTAATTTATACTCTGCAGATCAACCCACTAATCCGAATACACAAATAGCTGAATATGCCGACGACAAAGCAATATATGCCACCCACACCGATTCTGACATGGTTTCAACTACTCTCCAAAGACACCTAAATGATCTATCACACTGGTACTCCCTCTGGCGCGTCAAAATTAATGAAAACAAATCTGTACACACCACCTTTGCTCTTCGCCACAGACAACCTCCTCCGGTACATATAAACGGCAAACCAATACCAAACTCCGACACAGCCAAATATCTAGGTCTAACCTTCGACAAACGTCTAACATGGGCTAAACACATACACACAACAAAATTAAAATTAAATCAACGACTCTACTCTCTCAGACCTATTCTCGGTAAATTCTCAAAATTATCCCTTAAAACAAAAATTCATATATATAATCTTCTTCTTAAGCCTATCTGGCTCTATGGCATACAGCTCTGGGGCACGGCAAAAATATCAAATACAAAAAAAATACAAGTGTTTCAATCAAAAATCCTCCGACTCATAACCAATGCTCCTCCTTATATTTCAAACCACACACTTCATACAGATCTTCACATTCCGAAAGTCACTGATACAGCCAAGCTATACTACTCAAAATTTAGGAATCGCCTTCAAAATCACCCTAATCCCCATATAAAAAAGTTATTATCCATCTCCATCCCAGGAAATCCCACCAGGAGACTAAAACGACAATGGCCCCGTGACCTCATAAAGTAAACATAATATGAATACACCTAAATAATTGTAAATTCAAGTCGAAGTACCTTCACTGGACGGTTTCTTCTCGCAAGACATTCAAGCTATTGCACTTAATTAAACATACATTATGCTTATTGTACTTTTTTTGTAGTATAGATTGTATAAATTCTAGATTAAAAATAAAAAATAAAAAAAATAAAAAAAAAATTAGACGATACTCGACAACTCGGTAGATATATGGTTCAAAATTAAAATTTTTGTGAGGAACAAACATTTTACAATGTTTTATTTGATGCCAATACAAAACATAAAAATAAGTTTTATAAGAAGGCACCATCAAACAATTAGGGTACAAATCACAGAATATAAATTACATGGAATATTATATATATTTTTTTTTTCATAATCGTTTTTACGGAAAATCATAAAATGTCCGCTATAGAAAAAATTAAAATGTATAATTACTTTTAAATATTCATAAAATATTTATCTGATACATGTGTAATATTATACTCATAGTTGCCAAAAAATAAGTTAAATTAAAATGTTTAAATATATGCGCTCTTTAAAAACAAAAAAATGAATGATAATAGTTATCACAAATTATGACAATATTATTGGCACCAGATACGTGTTTATATTTTATATAGGGGCGTATTTTCGTAATTAAAATAAAAACACTAGTTAATTAAAGACATAACTAAGAAATTATTGAAATTCCATACATGTAACGACTAACGAGTTATACAATTTTTATGTATCAAAAATTTAATAATAGAACAATATTTTATTTACACATTGTCAGAAAATAACATTAAAACCGGATAACTCAATACCCGAAGGCGTTAAAAATTAGATTATATAGTCCTGAAAATTGCAATATAGGTATGACCCGGACCTTGAAACTTGACTGCAAAAAATCCTGTTCAAATATTACATAACCCGCATATAAGCGTTATTACTTCTTATTACAAATACCTTATAGGTAGGTATCATGATTCATGAGTCGCAACGAGGTGTATTGTTTTAGACGACGCCCATCAATAACCTTGATCTTCAATAATCATAAGATTACATTCTTCGTTTATACATACTATATTTTTGTATTCAACATACTTTATTAATTCATGTTAACTTTTAAACCATGTAGGTGTACAGATGGTCTATACCAAGACCATCATTTTCGTCATCGAAGCAAGAAAATTCCAGTGACAAATCGCAGCTAGACTCATCCACATCGCCTAATCAACTAAGCATAAAGGTAAACTATCCTCAAATTCACAGAGTTATTTATAAACAATTATACGTTTTAATTTATTATTCATGATTAAATTAGACTACAAATTCTAATGACCAATGCTACCAAAGTTGTTTAAAAAACTCAATTAAAATGTTATAATAATTTTACATTTTAATAATTATTGTGGTTTGTACAACAAAAATCTGTTTTTTATTAATTTAAAAATTTTATGAAACTATCAACATAATATATTATAATAGTACTTAAGTGATAGTAATATAGTATATAATTAAATAAACATATTCAATGACAACACAAACCGTATTGATTAAAAGCAATTATTATTCAGAGCATAAAGATCAGAAATGCATTATAAAAAAATGTACAACCTTATGTTTCATTGTTCATTAAATATAATAATTTATTATTACATTGGATAGTTAACTCTAACTTAATCAACAAATATTAATAAATTATTTAGATTATACGTTTTTTTTATAAAAGAAAAAACTAGAAATAATTATATTATAAGTACTATTCAATTAAATAACATTGGCTAATAAATATGCTTTTTACATTTTAGTCACTAAAATCTAAGTTTTAAAACATTTAATAAATAATTTATATTATATAGATTTTAAAAAAAATGGAATATATATTATATTAATCATTAATTCAACAAACTGCCCAAGTAATTGACTTTTTTAAACTACATTAATTTAAATGATTAACTCTTTTAAGCACATTGGATGTTTTATTTCCAATAGTTTACTCAAAATGAATTATTGTACAAATTTAAATTTGCCTAAATTTTTTGATCAGAAAAATAAAAAAAAATTATTTTTTATAAAGTATAGTTAAAACCATGTTCTAATACTACATTAATTTTTAATTTTAGAGCAAATCATCTACAACTTCAATGTTACTACTATGTGCTGAAAACTTAGATGCCCATAACAAATATATTGATCGAAACAATGATTTAGATACTTTATCAATAGCATCATCCAACCATTTTACAATTGTTAATGGTGTAGGGCATAATCGACATAAGTCAAGAAAGCCTACCACATGTTGTTGTGAACGACATCAACTTACTGTATTGGTCATTTCTATGACAATAGTTTTCTTCCTAACAATTGTATACTGCATCTACTATGTTCACAGTAAGTTTTTAAGAATACAAGTATTATGCTAAAAAGATGCATAATGTGAAATAAGTTATTAATAAGTAATATATTTGCATTATGAAATAAAATTGTGCGTACATTTTAATGAAACTTATACACTAACTCACCAAAAAAAAGTAGTGTTTTTAGCATATCCTAGAAAAAATAACTATGAATTTAATCAGTTTTTAAAATTAAAAGCTACAAATGTTTATTTTTCTTCCTTATTAGTATAAATACATAAAAAGTCACCACTTGGATACTTAGGTTAAGAAAAAAATATTTTTTCCCACTAATCTCAATCCTCTATGCTAGCATAATTTTACACTACCATTAATACTGTGTATTTAATTCCTAACCTGACTGGTTTATCATCACCTAGCCGGAATCACTGAAGCTATAAATATGACAATTTATCAGTGGTTTCGTTTTATAATGTAGAAATCCATTAAAAAGGTGTAGTCCTCATACAAAAATGTTGAGATTCAATTTTTTTTTTTAATGCATCAAATTGTAGCTTATATACTCAAAAACTACTAAATTGATTTCAACGAAATACTAAGAGATGCTTAAAAATATCAAAAAAGTATAAACTACATTAAAAAATATACCGAGTATCAAATCCAATTTTGTGGCATGTGGTTACTCATCTAGTTTGAATTATTTCACAAAGCTAGGACCACTGATACCAACTTACTCATTAACTGAAGTACATATATCTATATGGTGCTATATATTATATTTGCTAATTTTTCTTAGACAAATTCGGATTTTACAACTAAGCTATTTTTTCACAGCTCGAATTTTACCAATAATAACATATTTTGTACTTGTACTTTAAACTTTCTAGTAAGATAAACAATGTCTTAATAATGTGATTATTATATATATGTTTTTTAGGACGTGCAATATACAGTACAAACAGCTTTGCTTAAAAAACAAGTCATTCACTTTATCAATATTACAAAGATCCCAAAGATATATGAACTAAAAAAATGGAATATCATAAATTATAATTTATAAATCATGAAGTATACGATAATTATAAATATGTATGTATGATTGTATGTACCTTCAGATTTTTATTTAAATTATTGTATTGAATAAATTGATAAGAATTTAATATTAAAATTGGTTTTTTATTACAACATTCAAAATATCTTCAGTGTAGACCATCAATTTTGTAAATAGATGTTATATACAAAAAATAAATATGTATATTGTACCCATATACACTTTCAAAAAATAGCTATTTGACTATAATTCTAGGTGAAAATACAACACCATCAATCTTGTAACTATATTTTATAGACACGGTTTTAGTCTATATCATAAAAATTTTTATTATACAAAAAAAAATTAACTGCAAAACAAGTTAACTAAAAAAAAAATTAAAAATAAACTTACTTCAATATCAGATAATGTTTGAGTCCATCTGTAATTAGGTAAATCACAACCATTGCCTGCATTTGGTTTCAATTTTCCTTTTTCTTTTGGATCATCTTCGTCTTCTTCAATTGGTTGTGATAATTCATTTGTTTCACCAGAATTTTTTAAGTCTTTTTTCTAAAACAAATAACTCAGTATAATATATAGAACACAAGATTAAAAAGTCACATTACGTCATGTATGCAAAAAGTTTACAGCAACATTAATACAATCTTCAGTAGTTATAATTCATCTAAATTGGATTGCATAGGTTAGGTAAGCTAGATTTTTTAAAGTGTTGTTAGGAACATTACAATAAAACACATTGTCTTAATTTATTAGACACCTAATTAAAAATTATTATTATAATCAGTGGGAAAATATAAAAATTAATTAATTTTATTTAATAATCTAAAACAATGTTAAAATTTAATCAACATCTCTATAAATAAAGGATTCTAAGATTTCTTTTAATTTACAATCTATATACAAATATTACAATAAGCAAATTTGATGTTTACAATAGGATTAAAATAACATGAGTAATGTGTAAAGGAAGTATACCTATATCTCTTACTAATTTAATAAGTCTCTACACCATTTACGCCTTAGCCTGCGTAGTGGCTTTTAGGAAGGTAATGGGAGACATGCGAGATATTAAAGTATTTCTATGCATTCTTAAATTTTGGTGGAAGCGTTTGAACATTATTTTGGCTAGTTCAGTAGTAGTACTTTTTTAGGTCATTGTGAACAGAAAGATTTGAAACATACCACGAGGCGTGGATTAGTAGCCTCAACGCTATTGATTGAAATACCTAAATTGATTGGATGTTTGAAGGTTTAGCAGAACCTCAGATTGTGATTCCATAAATCCAAACATCAGCTAATTGAGAAGCAAAAATATTAGCTTTTTCTTTATGGGTAATTGATAGTAGTTCATTTTTTTGTTAAAGAGGTGAAATTTTTTCTTTGTGTTAGCTAAGTCTTTTGGTTGCTTTCCAAAGTGAGCCATTATTTGGTTGTATTAGAAATAAGCACATGCACTATCATCAAATCATCACCTTAACATCCATTCTATAGTTTGTAGAAAAGTCGACAAGAATAAACATGACGCACTGACACAATTACCAGCTACTTATAACCTATTGTTTAATGACTTACGTTAAATTTTTTTTTTTTTTAATTATCCCGCGGCAACTAAGGCCATTGGAAAGGGGGTAGTACTGTAGGTTTTTATGGAACTATAGGTTGGTTTTACACGTGGGTGAGAATTTTGGCAGAATTTCTATTGGGGCACCCGTAGGTTTCTGCCATGCCCCGGAGTGGGGGATGGCGGCACTTGTTCTCCGGACACCGTGACTTGCCCGGAGAAAAATGCCGCCCAATGGTTCGAGGATCAAACCTGGTCCGGCTGAGCCACAGCCGACGCGGTAGACCACTCTATGGTCATGACTAGGCCATGTTATCATAATTTTTTGTCCAATTTCTTAATTTCATAATTTTAGGACTTTAGGTTCACTTCACAATAACATTGATATAATACTTAGATACTTAAAAATAGATTACCAATTTAGCTGTTCAGTAAAGACACAGATATTGAAATTTCTATTCAAATCAAAGTTTGTAATAGGTATGTACTATGTGTCTATGTATACATTTTGTCAAACAAATATATATTTTACCATTGAAATATAAAAACATTAATGATACTTATCTCTTATCACGACTACGTTTCGTTACGTGACGTAACTTAAAATAATGGATTAAAAATTATTAAAACTAATATAAAAACTAGGAACAAAATTCAAAATTAGAAATTAATAATTAACTCAAAGAGGAAAATCTTCAACTATTCAATTTAAAATGCCTATAAATAGATTATTGTGTTTTTGACGCCATATGATTTCAACCAGATAACTGTCAACATTTAAGTCGTAATTAGAGGATCCTTACAACCTTTTGACACTCTGTATGAGAGCACCAGTTTGAAAGTCAACAAAATTGACAATTGTAATAAAAATTAACAGTTAAATGGTTAAAATCAGCATTTCTTAGTTTATCTGTTTATAAATATGCCAAAACTCTGAATAAATAATACCTTGGTTTATATCGTTTTTATTGTCTTTAACTGTCATATCTTTAATTGATACTCGATAAGTATCCACTATTTTTTTTAAATTATTATATAATTTGGCCTAGAAAATTTAAAATTTATCTTAACTGAAAGCTTCACTAATAATGAAATATTTAAAGATATTCATAAAAAAATCAATGTTCCAAACAATATTTATTAAAGCATGGATTTGATATTTTGATAAATAACTTATGTCATTATTCTTAGAAATTAAAGAACATACATGTAATTTGCTTTAATTTGTTCAACTTTCATTCAATTTTTATACTTTTTTTTCACCTGTTATAAAAATATGATTAACAAAATGGCTATCTTGAAAATTTAAAAAACTTCATAGTTATAAATGAATACATTTAAAAAAAAAAAAAAAAAAAATCTTATACCATTCAATCAGAAGTTTTACATTTATTACTGTAAAAAGCTGCATTTAAATATAATATTGACCTTCCATGGATATACTAAAAATGACACAAGACTTTTGGAACACGCTATATAACTTTATAAGTGATTTTTTAAACGGCAACCACAATTATTATGGTTTTGAGATACCATTTCCACAAACATACCAATTATAATTACAAAACATGAATAAATTAGGATATTGCAATCATTTAAAACCACATAACTGCAACAAACAGATAATAGCTTCAAAATTATAAACATATCGCTTTATGAAACATATTTGAATTAAATGATTTGTATAAAATGTATATATAATATATATATATATATATATATATATATATATATATATATGTATAAATATTTATTTATTTGAAATTTATAAACAATGAACATGCATGAATTGGATTAAAATTGAAAAAATTATTTTAATTGTTGCAATTTTATATAATAATAGAATAAAATAATTTATACAGTAGAAATCACTTATTAGGAACACTTTGGAACCAAGGTGAAATGCGTAAATTAACCGATTGTTTTCAATAAGCAATTGGTTTGATTCGTATTATGAAAAATAAATTGTATTCAATACATATGTATTTGAAAATATATATAATTAACTATGTATGTATATATTTTACCATATTATTTAAAAAAAGTATCTATCGATGTTTGTTTCCTGCATAGATACAGTAAAAATAAATGTAACAATAGCAAAGATAAGATTAAAGTACATTAGTTATTGCCGGATAATCAGTGCATATGTCAACTGACCTTAGCCTAATTATTTCAAATTACCGATGCGATATTTCAATAATCGGATTTATTGTTAATGTTCTAATACCCGACCAATCTATCCCAGGACAATTTGTTTCAATGATACGATTGTATCAATTATCTGTGTTCCTATTAAGCAGCTTCTACTGTGGTCATTAAGGATATTTAATACCAATCATTTTTTTTTTCACAAAATCATGAACTAGAAACAACAAACAATTATATAGAAACTTTGTACCATGAAAAAATAACAAATATGTATGAAGCGCTACCTTTATTCATCATATAAATTAAATGAAGATTAAGTAAGTCCTGTATGTTTAATTCAGTCTATTTCACCTTAATCCATATTAAAATTTTTCCTTTTTTTTGTCCATAATTCTCACAAATGTTGGCTCTTATTAACCACTTAACTTTTATTTTAAAATGAAAAAAATACAGAATTTTTGAACCCTAATTAACAGAATTGAAAAAAAAAATCATAAAAGAAAAACTCTTATGTTAACTTTATCACTAACTGTAGACAAATTATTTTCAGATTACTAGTTTTACCAGAATTGCAAAAAGTATATGCTGTTTAGCTAACAATACATGCACACATTTAAAGAATTGCCTATAGGTACTCCTTAAAAACGGTCAATATCTAAAACCTTAAAATTAAATCCTACATGACTTATGAGTCAAAAATGTTCTTCTTTAACATTAAAATTAATTACATACCAATTAATTGTAAGAACTACTTAAAACAGTATCTTATAACATAACAATTTGGTTGAACACTATTCTAATTTATTTTTAACAAAGTAATTCTAATTTATTTTTAACAAAGTAAGCAATCTTTAAAGCCAATCACTATTTTTTTTAAGGTTGAAAGATAGATTTCAGTTATTTGATAACATTTAAAATGCAAATAACATAAAACTATGTGAATTAAAATTACAATAGCAACATTAATAATTCTGATTATTATTGTCGTAAGTAAACAATATAGACATACAAATAGAAAAATTTGATAAAATATGCATGTATTTTTTAACATTTCTTACCAAATCTAACTCTTTTTGGAGTTGGTCAGCTTCTTCATCAGTTAATTCTTTTAGTTTAGGCTTAGTCTCTAATTCTTTCTCCTTTTGTAATCTTTTCAAAGCTTCTAATTTACGCTTTTCATCTATTGCACGTTTTTCTTTCAGAGCAATATCACGATGTCTTTTAAATACTGACATTAACATCTAAAATATTAATATATTATACATATAATATATATAGGTATATTAACTTTAATATTTAATGCTTTTTTAATAATATACTTGTTCAGAAGCTTTTTCATCAGGACTTCCAATAAAGAAATCAGTTTTTCGACCCAGAAAACTAAAAAATGTATCCAAAAGCTAAAACAAAATAAAAAAAATTAATCTAAGTAAAAATATTTTAGTAGAATAATATACTGAGCAATTTTAAATGAAATAATGTACCTTTAATACAGTCAGATAACTTTAAAATGAATTTTATGAAGTATATTTTTGATAAAATCAAAAAATAGTAATAACTAGGAATATAATTTATATATATGCCATACAATAAAATAAATAGTAAAATATGCTTTTAATTTAGTCGAAATATGATAAAATATACAATGAAATTATCATTTAAATAACCATTTAATTTAGTATTATACTCAAATAAATCCACAGAATCTTTAATAAATTTCATAATTTTAATGTAATTTGAATTTTATTAATACTCCTTGACTGAGATATGTTTACTTACTCAACTAAAATCTCTTTCATTTGCTTATAATTGTTAATATTTTAGACTCTGAAGTGATGATTGTATAAGTTTTACAATGTAATTTTTTTATTTTGTGTGCTAGTATTTTCAAAAGAAGGAAAATATAACTTAAAGGGTAGTTTTTGTTTATATTTCATCAACTTATAAACACTTGAGAATTTAAACTTTTTTTCTATAAATGTTGAAAGCTTTAAAATTAGATCTCTCATAAGTTGATCTTATAGCGATTTAAAAATGTTAAAAATACATAAGCTCAATTTTTTTTGATATAGTTGCCTAAATATAATAATATTATATATTTCAAGAATAAATAAGTACTTTTGTATTAACTTCAATCATGTTAGTTAGGGTTAAAAAAAATAATAACCAATAAAAAACATTTAAAATGTGAAAAAAGGCTAAAATAGCATTTAGTTTAAATGAAAAGCAATTACAAAATGTACCTATTAAATTTTTTTTTATTGTATACAATGATATATCATTGAATTAAAATTTAACACATCCATAATTTTCCCTACTCAATACAGCAGTACATGACATCTATATACTATTAGGAAGGTTTTGTACCCATATTGCCTCCGTTTTATTTAAGTGCTCAATATAGTAAATTGTACACTCAGAAAAATCCATTTTACTCAATTAATATTGATATTAAACAGTAGTTATCAACCATCATATTTACAAGTATGAAATTGAAGTATGATTATTATCTTCACATAGGCTTGCTTTTGTAATAACTAATAAAATAACATACTTCTAGTATTTAATAGTTAAAACAGTTTATTTAAAAAAATCACACGAACTTAGCGAGACTGATACGACGACGACGCGCACTATACGGCGTTCGATCGACAACTAACTACATAATAATAATGCTGATAATAAAATATATCTTACACTTTTATATTTTGATTTTAAAGCCAGTTATATTCTTTTAACATTTTAAATCGTAATAGGTTTATGAATTTACATGATTTAAAGTAAATCTAGGAATTCAAATCTTAAGTTTTATCAACAATGTAGGATAAAATGGTTAAAAAGTCTGTTTTTATTTGCAAACATATGTATATGATTATTATTAAGAGAGAGAAATTAACACTAAGTTGTTTATATATTATAATGCAGACTGTTGGACACAGTAGTATTTGGTAGTTGGAAAAAAATGTTTGACTTACAAAATTTGAGTTTGTCAAACAACTGGCCTCAACTTCATAATATTTTTGCTATAATTCCCTGCTTTATTTTTATTTTTTATAAATACAAACAATACACTACCTATTGTTAAATATAATAATTTACTTGTGTACATCTTTTCACCATCGACTTTTAATTGCAGTGTAACCTCCCCTAACACCTCCCAATAGTAGATATTGGATTGGGAACCAATTACAAACTTTCTACAATCTGAACCCTCTGAGGACACCTCCAAATAGCAGACAAAATATCAGTGACCAAGAAAGCCCAGTATTTAGAAGTTTCATAGTATATTACATATGTTACCATAGTAACAGCAGTCAAATTATTGAATTAACAATAGAAAAATCAATAATATACTGTTATAACAAGTAATGAAATAAAAATTAAATTAAAGTTAAGAAATTTTATCATAATAACAAATTCCCGGACAAATTCCTATGAAAATGAATACATCCCATAAATAACTTACCTAAGTTAAACAAATAAAATATTTTACTACTTTAAAAAAATATTAAATACCTATTATACAATTTAACAACTTTAAACAAATTAACTATTTACTGTTGGAAATATATACTAGTCTCTTCACAAAAAAAAGTTAACTAATCATTTGTTTTAATGATTTTTTATTTTAATTACTTGTTCTACTCCTTTCTCGTGCTGCTGAGCCAATGCCAGAAGCATTGAATCGAACTTTTCTTCATTCCCATTTGACATGATGCAGTATGGATCCAACTAAATCGCTATCAAATATATTGTTTAAAATTAAAAGTCAGTGAACAAAAATTTTTTAACGATCAACAATAACAATAACGATAGAAACGCTGGTCTGCAAATATAACGTGCGCAGTGCGGTTACAAAATGAAAATGGTAAATGGTAAATCACTTATCGTTATCACTTAACATTACAAGTCATGAGGCTTTCGCAGAAGTTGTTGTAGCACCACAGAACAGAATATAATATCAACCACAGAACAGAATATAATATCATTTGTTCTGTGATAATATCAACCACAGAACAATAAACAATATTATAGTGGGGGTGGGAAACAAAATAATTTAACGAACCTCCGTAACGTTCCCATGTGATTATGTGAATAGTGAATGTAACCCACTCACGATCATAAACCTATTAATATTATAATATTAATACTTAGTTAATACTGTTAATAGGTCTATGCTCACGATATTATAGATCATGAGAAATTAGATAGGTTAGGTATCATCACACTATCAAAGTATTACTAGTTTTGCTCAGTATGCGCATATTCTCCTTCACCTCCGGCCGATGTCGCAGTTCTCCACTTCTCATTGGTTGATTTTATTATATATTATATATATTTATGTAAATGGTTGGCAGCCAATAAGAAGTGGAGAACTACGATATAGGTGAAGTAAAGAGCGAAGAATGCGTATCAAAAAACTGTGATGACACCTATCTAATAATTTGTCATGTTATACTGCAGTTATAGTATAGATGGTATAGATGATCTACATCGTGAACTAACGAATTATTTTCTATCGTACTGTTTGATGTTCGTAGTAGTTGACTTTCAAATGTTCGGTGGGTGAATTACATAATTATTAAATTCAAAATACATTAAAGATAAGAGAAAACTAACTACAGTAAAAATTATGGTGATAATATCATAAATCATTATTTATAATGTTATCGTTATAATTAATATAATTTGATTAATTTGGGCGTTATGCCGTTATTAAATCATTGGTAAACATTCATTTTTTTTTTATGGTCCACACTCCGATGGCGGAACGTGTTCCACTAGAATAAGATGCTCTTAAAAGACCGTGGCTAGGAATGTTAATCAGTTTGGTATTCAATGGATAAAGGTTTATCATACTTTTTTGCATGAGGAATGTAAAGTAAAGAACTAGCACACCTTAGAAACTATTACTGAACACGGTCAATTTGGACGGACAAACTGTAGGGGACACCTTGATAATATTACCATACTCAGTTACCCAATAGTCAAGACTCAAGGGTTGTATATGGTATATACTATATACCAATGCACATTAGACAATAGCAACAGATAATCTGTTTTAAAAATTATGTGCTGTCCTTGAAAAGAAACTAAGTAATTTCTGTACCCATCGTTTAAAAAAATCACATTCATGTTTATTTTTTTATAGTACCTATAATAATTGTTTAGTGCTTGGTTGCAATGATAATTATTGGCAAGAATACATTTAATTTAGATTGCCAAAATTACCATAGGCATTCATTATATTTGAGGGGAGTTGTCAATAACTTAAAATTATCATTAAATTATAGTAATATGACAGCAATACACTTGAAATTGAACAATTTTTTTTTTGTCTTATTCATATTATTAACTACTAAATGATTTAATCATTAAATAAGAAATTTGAGAACACGCAATATTAATACATTTAATCAAGTCCTAAAAAATTAATACTAAGGTATTTGAAATATGTTTTTATTATTCAAACGATTACATGCATAGCATACATAGCATGTAAAATACTAAATCAACAATCAAGTATAATATAATTTATTGAAGTTTCATCTAATTTCCAAAAAAAATTCAATTTAAAATTTTTTTCTTTTAAGTGTAGTGCAATCAATATTAAACCTACAATTGCAGGTGCTAATATAAAAAAAAAAAAAAAAAATGGAAGATATAAATTATAAATGAATAAAAAATATTTCTGACATTTATTAGTATAAAATTGAACAAAATAACTTTACTTCTAAATCATTTTAATTATATTAAAATTAAAAATAAGGAAAATATAAAAGGTTATATCACAAAAAGTTAACTTTAGGTGAAACAATAAGTCAAGTTCATCTTAAAATAACATAAAATCTTAAAATGAACTTAAGGTCAACCAACTATAATTCCTATATTTAATGAAAATTAAATTTCATAAATACCGAAAATGTATTTAATGTAAACATGAAATAAAAATCATTAAATCGCATACAGTAAAACTTAGTTATAATGAAGATAAATACCAAGACTAAAAATTAGTTTTCAATAATTATTATTTAGTATAATATATTATGCTTAAATTACACACTTAAAATTAGTCTTATGTAATTTAAATTATATAGTTATAGACATTTTATTGTTATCCTTGCTGTGGTTGAATAATATTGAACCAATGTTTTTGGTCTTCTCCATCATCGTCTTGTATTTGTATCTGTACTATTTGCACGTTTTCACCATTTATAGTAGCATGTTCAGCAAATGCTGCAGCATCACTTTCATTCAATGTAATATGACGAGTGGCTGGTACTATTAATTGACGATGTTCTTGGCCACCAACACTAACAGTAACAGTCTCCATGTGTCCAACATCCTCATCCCCATGATGATCCATGTTTAACATTGTATGAACATCACCATGCTGATCTGTAGTTGTGTATTGGATCTACAATTTGAAATTATTATAAAAACAGAAAAAGTATTGGATCTAAAGTGTTTGATTACTTGATATTTATTATCAACAAGTATTTGTTCAACAGAATTTAAATCATTCCCGAGGTCTTCTTGTTTGCCTGGTAAAAGTATGTGCTCTTTTAATTCTCCAGCAAACAATTTTCTTTCTTCTTCAGTCATATCACGCTAAATATTTTATTTTTGATACATAAAATTAATTAATGTTATTTAATTATTTAATCTAAGCAGTTTAATTTCATTACTAACCAACTCTGTTTGGTTTCCTTCAGAATCAACCACCATGGCCAATTCCAACTCAGAATCAGTACCAGGCAATTGAATGTCTTCTTGGATTTCTTGTATGGTTACAGGACTAGATGCTAGCCGAGGTTGATTAACAACAATAGTATCATTCAAATGACCCGCTTGAGTCATATGATTGTAAAGTAATGGTTTACGCATAAATCCAGCACCACAAACTAAACATTCATAGGGCTTTTTGTCACTATGTACAAAACGATGAGCATTTCTGTTATCTCTACTATTGAATGCTTTACCACAAACCTTAATTTAATAAATTTAATAAGAAAATATTAATACTGTAATTTTAAAAGAAATATTTATTACTCTATACTCTGCGCCAAAGAACATTACTGTGACCTGACCAACCTTTTCAGAAACCGCGTATCTTTCACTTAAGAGTACATAACGGTGGAATTTGTTGTCTCCGTCTTACCAGTGCGTAATATAGCAAATTTATACTCAGCAGAACACTTATAGCTCCTTTAGTTTAAAAATTACAGTGAATCGACATATTATGAAACTTTATGGTAAGAACATTATCTGTGATTGTATGTTGTTTTTTTTACGATAATTCAATTTTTAAGTGTATCATGAGCATTTTTAATGTACTGAATATTATATGCTCATAACTCACTTAAAAATTGAATTATCGTAAAAAACCAACGTACAAACACAGATAATGTTCTTACCATAAAGTTTCATAATGTGTCGATTCACTGAAATTTTTAAAGGAGCTATAAGTGTTCTGCTGAGTGTAAATTTGCTATATTACGCACTGGTAACAAATACCACTGTTATATACTTTTAAGAGGAAGCTACACTACCATTTGTTGTCTCTGTCTTACAAGTACATAACATAGCAAATTAATGCTCAGCAGATCACATTTAGCTCTGTTAGTTTAAAAAAGTTAATCGACCTATTATGAAACTTGATGTTAAGAACATTATCTGTGTTTGTATGTGGGTTTTTTACGATAGTTCAATTTTATAGCAAGTTATGCGTTTATAAAAAATGCTCATAACTCACTTAAAAACTAAGTTATTGTAAAAACCTACATATAAACACAGATAATGTTCTTACCATTAAGTTTCATAATAGGTCAGTTTACTCTAACTTTTAAGCTAATGGAATTAAATTCTATTTGCTAAGCGTAAATTTGTTATGTTACGCACTTGTAAGACGGAGAACGAAAATGTGAGAGGCATCCTCTTAAGAGGACGTTTCACCCGCATGTGTTGTTTCCGTCTTACAAGTGCGTAACATTACAAAAACTTTTACGCGCGGGAAAGAACCGAGAAAGATACAGTTATAACTAAGAAACGAAATTTTCATCACATAAAAAGGAGAATTTTGTCTGTGCAATATCGTTTTTATTTTTTCGATATCAGAACTACAAAAAAAGTTATTCATGCTTAAAAAACGCAAAATTAATGTATTATAAAACAATAAGAATTTTTGTTGTATAAGTGATATCGAAAAAATAAAAACGATATTGCACAGACAAAATTCACCTTTTTATGTGGTGAAAATTTCGTTTCTTAGTTATAACTGTATCTTTCTCTGTTCTTTCCCGCGCAAAACAGTTTTTGCAATGTTACGCACTTGTAAGACGGAGACAACACATGCGGGTGAAACGTCCTCTTAACAACAACAGTTTGTCAATGCTTGGCTTTCAACAACATTCAAAATGTTAATGTAAATATACATAATCTACACCGTCAGCACAATTTTATCATAGACTGGTCACTGAAGTCAGTCTGCATATGCTAAATGGTAATGTTCTTTTTTGGCACTGAGTAGTCTTAATTTCTTACTTCGCATAAATAAGGTTTTTCTCCTGTATGAATACGTGCATGTTTTTTAAAATGTTCTGGGTAAATAAATGACGCTTGGCAGACATCACATTTGAAAGGTCTTTCTCCAGTGTGTGCAGCCTTCATATGATAATCTAACAAGCGACGTCTCTTAAATCCTTTACCACAATCTGTACATTTATAACGCTTATCATCATAGTGGGTAGCTCGTTTGTGAGATTGCAAATTGCTTCTTTGACTAGTTGTATGAATAATACAAATGGAATATTATTTGTCAAATATTTGATTAAAAAAGACATTTCAAATTTAAAAATTATACCTGAATGTTGCTCCACAGAATTCACACTGATATGGTTTTTCTCCTGTGTGAATACGCTCATGATCCCTAATCTCAGCTTTTCTAGCAAATGCTTTACCACACATACGACAAATAAATGGTTTGTAACCTGTATGTACAACATAATGCACTTCTAAATTGCGTGCAGTGCCAAAAGCTTTACCTAAAATTAATAAATATTAGTCACAATTATTAAAACTTGAAAAAAAAAATGAAATAATATTATCAGTGCTCAGTAATAATATACCAACAATAAAGCATAATCAATCTAACAAAAAATAGAGATAAAATTTGGAGGCTATAAATCATTTAAAAATGTGAAAGTATTAAAGAAGTTTTAGTAATGTTTAAAATAGATACTTATTATTTCTTGATTAATTTTATTATGTGTAAAAAAATATACATATAAAGTTGCACACTTACCACATTTTTGGCATACATAATTTTTAAGTCCTGAATGTGTTCGTTCATGATGTATCAGATTTTGCTCAGTAAGAAAAGCTTTGCCACAGTTTATACAAGTAAAGTTACGCTCACGATTGGTATGTACTTTTTCATGTGCTTTAAATGTATACTTGGAAGTAAAATCTTTACCACAAATTTCACAACGATAAGGACGCACACCTGTATGTGTGTTATTGTGTTCTTCTAATGTGTTCCGAGACCTGTAAAATAATTAATCTTAAAACTAATTGTTGAAAATAAATGTGATCAATAAACTTTACTCACGCAAATTGTCGGCCACAAGTTTCACAAGTATGATTTTTAGATTGTGGCATGTGCATTTTTTTATGTACCCTGAACATACGCACATTGGTAAATACTCGACTGCAAATGTCACAAACAAAGTTGCCATCTTCACTATTTGCATGATGTTCTAGATGTTTCATCAGTTCAGGCCTAGAAGAAAGCATTACAATGTATATATAATACTAGATTAGTTATAGACAAACTAACATCATAATATAAGGTGTAAAAACTTAACCTAACAAATTAATAAAAATAATTGTATGGTTTGAAGTATGATAGTAAAGAAAATAGTATAAATTAATTTTAATAGAATGTCATACCAGCTGTGTTGTTTCCAGCTTACAGATGTACTAGAGTAAATTTTCCAATAGGATGCTGTTAGTTAATATATAAAAGTGAATCCTATTTTGTTCAAGTTTGACGACAGTAAACTTATCATCAAACTTTTAGGTAAGAACATAATCCGTGTTCTCTCCATCATTTTTTTACAATATTTAAATTTTTAAGATAAAATATTAAAATTTGAAAATGATAATGATTTGCTTAAAAATTAAAATATAGCAAAAAATCAATAAAGAGAACACAGAAAACGTTTTTACCTAAATATTTGATGGTAGGACGATTCACTCTAATATATTATAGCTGGTGAACAAAAATTTAATACCGTACGTGTGTAAGTTAGAGACAACACATATGAGAATGTCTTCCAAAAAATAATAGAACAATCTTAACTTATGAGGTGAAATTATAGGTAATGAAATTCAAAAAATTGTTAAAATCCAGACAAGTAGCATACCAAATTGTAACTCATTGCCAGAAAATGCAAGTGACAATTTGGCAAGTACATGGCCCATGACACATGAAACTCAACAATAATTTTTGTAAAAAAAAAAAAATGATTGTATTTCTCATAATTAATATTCATTAATTTAAGATTTTAGTGTCTTTAATTATAAAACTGGGTAAAGCTATCAAAACAAAGAGGTAGATCTGATATAAAATATATGTTTTCAACATTACTTTTTAAGGAACTCTTGCCCACATATATCGCAAATAAATAACTTAATCTGATGGACATTTTTTGCATGAACCACAATACCTCTAGCATCTGCTGTAAATTTATTATCTACACTACATAATAGGCAAGTGTAAACTTCTCCATCATGATGAACCAACTATAAAAATAAAACATAGACAGTTAGTCTTCAAGTTTATAGTAAAAACGTACCCATATAAACTTAATAAACTTTACCATTTGTGGTATGAGGATTTCAGGAGTTTTTTTCTTCAAAGAATTTTTAGTCATTTTTGATTTTTTTGGACTACTAGGCTCCTCGGCACCATCAACACTATCATTTTTAGAATCATCAATTCCTTCATAATCTGAATCTTCTTCATCAAGTATAGCGCTGTCATCTAAATCATCATCTTCATCAATATTTTCCATGTCAGCATGTAATATAGATTCCTGTTTGATATCGGCAGGTTGGATCAGTTTTTGAGAGCATTCTTCTTCCATATTAATTGAAACCAAATTGTTATCCTTACATTCATCATGTAACATCTCAATTAAATTATCTACTGATGAACACTTTTGCTGCTTTTCAATTTCTTTGATGTCAATATCATCATGTAAAATGTCTTCGTTAGAAATAGGTATATCAATAGATTCTTCCTTAATCTTAGGACGGCGTCCTCGTTTTTTAACCGGTTTTGGTGAATCGACTTCAAGTTCAGTGTCAATAGTGTCTATAGTATGTATATCTAAACCTTCAGATTTACTCCTAGAATAATAAATTAATTAAATAACATATATTTAATTTTTTTTTCAATATATTACTTCAATGTGCGTTGATATTGAGATGTAAGCTCTAATTTAATGTCAGCTAACCGATCTTCAAGTTCATCCACTTCATTCAAAGATTTATAACATCGGCGGCACACAACAACGGAATGAACATCTTCTGAAGAGAGGATTATACCAAGGACACCATCAATCACCTTAACAACAGTTCGATCTGAAGAATTCACACGGTGCTGAAATATAGAGATAGCATTTCGAGCTGATACTCCCGTGCTACCATCACAGATTAAACATGTATTTGATGTTGTTGTTGAAGACCTTTCATGTTCCAGATCAGTTGCCATAGTAACTTGCTAATTTGTTAAATTTCTAAAGAAAATTTCAAAAATACAGTTAATTAACCACAAAAAACTTATTTAAAAGTAAACAATTTTATGAACTCAATGTGATAAAATCGAGTAAACTCATTAGTAAACTATTCTGATTAGGCAATAATTAAAAATACATTGCAAATGAGATTGGTACAATGTTGTAATTAAATTAATTAAAATCTAGATGGTATAAATTCGTTATGTTGAAAATAATGTACATAACTCAGTTATCTAATTTGTATATTTATAGAGAATATTATATTGGATTGAAAAATCTCAAATTAGTAATATGACAATACATTTTTAGTTCAATACAGTAATACATACCAATTAAAATAAATTGCAAATTGATTTAAAAAATAACAGATGTGTTAACAATATTAAAATTATTATGGTATTTGGTAGTTGAACAAGGAAATTGTTTGGATTTTGTTTGGACAGACTAAAATTAGATACGAATCCTTTAGCGAAGCTATTTGAGAGTGAAATACACATGAGATAAGAAACTAAAAAATTAAAACATAATTTTTTTTGGAGGGAAAGTGGATGGCAATGACAAATCACCAAGAATAAACGGACTCCATATATCACTGGAAAAAATCGCAGGATTAAATAACAAGAAATAATCATAAAAACTATGTTTTTTTTTTTTCATGAATTATCGTAATAAAAACTAAGTGGCAAATTGGACACAATAAATCGATCGGACGCCTGCGACCGTCTTTACATAAACTACAAGGGAACACGGGAAACAATAATAATTCGGGCGGCATCGTTTTAGCCATTAACAACAAAATTCATTAAGTAAAATATATATTACACATTTTTTGAGGTGACGGTGACGGACGAATCACAAAAAAAGACCCAACCTCAACCAAAGTCAAAAACCCTAAATCGAATAACTATTTCTTTAAAAAGGCACTGCCGTCCGCCAATACAGCGTACGGTACGCGTAACGTATTATCACCGATTTCATGACGATTTGAGGCCTACTAAACAAACCAAGTCAGCGGCGGATAATATTAATTACTACTGAAAGACACCAAGAGTTAAAAAAAACTGAAAACGGGCTCAGAAATTGTCTGGTTTAGGAGGCGTCCCATCCGCACTCCGCCAGGAAAAATGACCGACCGGAATCGCGACGGCCGGCCCGAGAAAGGTTCGCGAAGTTTGCAGTTCAAGTGATCGGGCGACACCGAACAAAATAACAAATTACGAAATTCACATTACATACGTGCAATACAATAGCGCGGGCGAGAAAAAATAACGTCCGTCCGTGTCCGCCAAAAAATGGACAACCTGTAACGGTCGGAACCAAAGTTGCCAATATGAAAAAACATTTGGCCGTACAGCATTGTCGTCCCAGTGTTGGCCGACGGTCTCCCGGTCCCCATACCAACCAAAAAATAACGCCGGCGACCGGAAAACGGCGGACGAGGTCGCGAACGGGCTGTACTCACCACTGTCCTAGTGCGTCGTGTTCGGTGCTGCTTGCGCTGTCCGGATGGCGTACAAAGCTCACAGCGCTAAACGTACCGACAAAAAAGGCTACTGCGGCGTCGTTGAGACCGTTCGGCGGTCGGCCATTTTGAGTTTTGGTTTTATGTGGCAGGCGGCGTACTGGTAGCCCGGTCCCCTTCCCCCATCATCTAGACGGGCGGTTCCTGTGCGTGCGCGTGTTTTATCCGTTCAACGTAATATGAGTGAGCGGTGTAAACAACTAATAACAGCAACAACAACAACAACATAACGCGACTGGCGCAGTCGCGCGGCACCATGAGCCAGTTGATAACAACAAGGCCTCGTATTACGTTGTGATAACTGATAACAGCCTGCGCCCGTCGTGGTTACAGGTTTTACTGTTCCATGAAATGCGAGGAAATTTGTTTGCACGTTCGTAATTTGTATTTTGTATTATTCGCCGCCGTTCGGGTCCAGGATTCGACATCCGTGTCGATTGTAGATAATCCTAGCTCCGGCGACCGTTTCCACCTGTCAACGCCAATCCGTTGCAACTCACCACGGCTCCCTCGGCTGAAGTCTGTTTGAAATTCGGTTGGAATCAAATATCAATGCGCGCCCGAGCTATGCAGTCCAGCACTCTCAGCACATTCAGGTACGTCAAAACCAGTACCGGATATTATCCCTGGTGGATCGCGTGCTTTTTTTCAAATTTGATCATCACGTATGCACTGCTTATCCCCCTAAAGTTCGGAACCGCTAAATCTCCTAGATTTACAGCCGTCCTCCCGATGATTTAGTCAGTAGCATGTATGTCTTTATAAGTGCTCACACCGTGTTATACTACTTTTTACATATTTATATATAGACCACTTTCACGAGTTAGTCATTTTTCACGGTAAGAGTCATCACATGGCTACTAAAGTTATTTAGAGCTAAGATAACCTCCTCCCCAATGCTGTAGACACCCTTAGATAATTTGTTTGTAAGTTTTTTCTATCAGAAACCCTCACAATTCATTCCAATATCTATTTTTGCAAATATATGACTGATTGTTAAGCTATTAGTCTAACCTTACTAAATCTGTATCTCTTCAAAATGTATTATACACGGCCCATTAATAACTTAAAATCATAAATTATATTTAAAACAAACTACTTATGTATATAAAAAAAAAATTTAATTTTTTAAAATTTTTTTCAGATTTTTTATAGCCAAATTAACAACATCATGTCAGGAACAGTGAAGTATATGGTTAAAGACCATTGTGCTAACTCTCAAGTTGTCCATTCACCAACTAGAAATTGTGATGTTGTAAATGGTGACCATGGAAAATCAGAAATGAGGAATGTAATTGAAAAACAGCAACAAAATAAGCCAATTAGAAAAATTATTAGAATGAGCGATTTAAAAGATAACAATACTGAAATCATCACTGTTTCTCCAGAATTCTTTGATGACAGTTCATCAGAGATAAAAGAAGAACCTATGTCAGATTCAAGTTATGATGATCTGGAAGTAAATTGTGAATATCAAGAAGATCCAGAGGTAATTGTTGTCTGTGGTGATGACTTGGATCAATCTAGTGGCAGTGACTTAGAAGGCATGAGACATGAAGACCTCAGTATAAAAAAGCATAATGAAATCAATCCTTCCGATGTTGTTGTAAGAACAGACATTTTAAATGATTTATTAGAAGGGCGTATGACAAAAACTACTAAAAAACTTCTTGATTCTACAAAGATTTCTTATTTGCCTATGCAGCTAACTTCTAATGAATTTCGTTCTACGTATACTAATGATAAAAGCCCATTCAAAGTTCGACCTATAAAAGCTAATAAAGGTTTGAGACATTTCTCCAAAAGAGTATGTGATAAGGTTAAGACTAAAATGGTTACCACGTACAAAGAAGTGGCAGATGAATTAGTAGCTGAATGTGTTGGTAACAGTGATAGCCCAACCTTTTTATATGATCAAAAAAATATCAGACGCCGTGTGTATGATGCCTTGAATGTATTAATGGCTTTAGATATAATAGCTAAGAATAAAAAAGATATAACCTGGAAAGGGTTACCTACTGGATCCATACAAAACAGTGTATATCTAGTTCAAGAAAAAGAAAACCGCCTTGATAGTGTGAAAAGAAAACTTTTAGCCCTTCAAGAGATCATAATGCAAGAAGTAGCTATCAAACGTTTAGTGAAACGTAATCAGGATATGGAAAATGAATTTGGTCCTCCACCTAATAACACATTTGTCAATTTACCTTTTATGGCGATTAGTGCAAATGAAGATACATCTGTTGAAATAGAAATATCAGAAGACCAAAAACAATATGGAATGAGTTTCAATGATAAATTTAGTATGGTTGATGATACTGAACTTTTGAAAACTATGGGTTTCACTTTAGGATTGGATCGTGGCGAAGTGAGCAATGAAGACTTAAAGATTTTGAAAACATTAGTACCCAAAGCATTTGAAAAACACATTGTTATGATGGCTACTAAAAATGGAGAAATGTTTAACGATATCTGTAAAGAATTTGATGAAAAAATTAGGTCTGCTGAAATTGAACAATCTCCATCAAGGCCCAATATTATTAATAGAAGAAAAAATAAAAGATAAATAAAATATTTAAGCAATCTATTTTTTATTATTTTGTTATCATGACAATCATCAAAATAACTGTTGAATATGTATATTTTTTTCTGTAAATAACTGAATGTTAATTAGTTTTAACTTGTACAGATTTAACTATTTTATAAATATATTTATCATTAAATCTGTTAATAAACTTTAACTTTTAACTTTTTCCTTATTGAATAACACTTTAATTTTAATAAGTTCATAAATATTATAAAGTTTAAAGAAAGTTAATTGTAATGACAATAAAATCAAAACCTGTGTTACAATATTTGTTATATTCTGAATGATGAATAACTTTAAAAGCTAACAAGTAAGAATGATGAATATATGATTTTACCATGTATTTTTTTGTGTATGTAAATCTTAGTCAAAATACTTCGATTTCAACTTAAAATCTTTTGTGTTACAAAAGATTTCAACTTAAAATCTTTTGTGTTACAAAAGCGAATGTAGTAGATACTTCGGTAGTCAAAACTAAAAGTACTTTTCTTAATATTTGGAAATATTTACATTTAATCAATTTCTGAATAATTAATTTCTCTTACTGTAAATAATTGAAATTTGAAGCTTATAATGGGCATGTGAAGCTTAAGATTTTTATTCAAAGAACTTGAAAACATACAATATGTGAATCATAAGCTGTTATTAGTGAAATTCAAAATAAAAAAGTTTGTAATAAATTAACAATTATTTTTTTTATGAGTAATAAGATATTGTCATAATTGCTGTGGCTTAAAAATGGAGTTTCTGTAGCAATGAATTTAAATTTTAGTATCAAGTTTCTATTAATTATGATAAAAGATAGAATAAATAACTTTGATAGTAATATAAATCTTTCAGAAGATATTCTTGGTATTTAGTAATATAGACTGTCCGCATTCATTCAGAATTGTTTTTCATTTACAATGATTGATCACCAAATACAAGTTTAATATAATATACATAACAAGGACTACTTCAATGATGAGATACACTTGATAATAGTCAAAACACACATAGGTATTGTCTGTACTGCAAAATACAAATAGTTATTATTATTACTTACCTCTACTTCTCTCCTTTCTTTGTTAGAAATAATGGTAACAGAATAGATTTTATAAGACCATATTTACCATGATCATCTTATTTACGCAATCATAATTTTTTTTTTCACTCGTTATATCATAATTGGTATTTCATTCATAAAGTTTATCGAATCACAATTAGGTATAATAATTTAGATTACAATAACCGTCCTCCAAAACTTAACGTTGAATAAATAGATCAACTGTTTATTAATATGAATAACAATAACCAATGAACAACATTAAAAATCAGAATAATTAATTTCAAATATAAAACTCGTCAATTTTGTTTTAATGATAACTAATAACAATTATGAAACGATCAAAGTTAAACCATTAACTAAACTTGATACCTTTTTCTTCTTTGATTTGCTTTTGTATATCTAATGCTCTTTCTTTATACTTCTGAGCAAGATTCATATCTTTAGGTACACCGTCTCCTTTTTTGTAAACTATAGATGCATTAACACAACCTTTCAATTCATTTTGATCACAAGCTTTTATTGAGTATTCTAAAAATTTGGGCTTATTAGGTTCTAATCCAATTTCCTCAATGCCAGCAAAATGAATATTGCTGGCTACATAACATGCTTCTGAATGCTTGTTGTTACATGCTTTTTCTAAGTATTGCAGACTCTAAAACAGACAGGTGTTATTACTTAAAAATTTAATTTGTATTAAATATAGCCTAAAAACTTGCTTTAAGTAAACTTTTTGTTCTTTTATCAACATCAGTTATTGAATCACTATGATAACGAAGTTTCATTCCAGCTGCAAAACATCCGTCAGACCAATTGTACTCACAACCTTTTTGAAAATATCTTATCATCTATAAAAATAATATATAATTCAGTTATAATGTAGAACAGCAAATGAAACATTAAAAAAACTTGTTGGATAGGTAAGGTATTCACTAAAATAAATATTTTCATTACCTCAGGAATTACTGGTTTGAGATTTTTCAAGTTATTTTTTTCCATGTAGGAAGCATACTTATAGCAACTGCGACCAAAGTTCCGTTCATCACAATTTTCCTTATATATTTTGGCTGCCTTATCTGGGTTGTTTTCTATTGTCTCTAAGTAATCACCAAGTAACTGACATACTAGGTAGAAATTGTTAAATAAAACAGTTTGTTACTTCAAATATTTAAAATAAAAAGAATAAAATACCAATTTCTAGACTTACTTTGAGGATCCTTTTCACTAAAACAGCCAAATCTATATTCAATCCCTAAGTTTTTAATATATTCTTTAACATCTTCGTCTTTCTTGAAATCATATGACATTTTCGTTAAAAACGAGTTATTACTTATGACTTACCAATTAAAACTGAACAAGAATTGAAAAAATAGAATGAACTCAATTCAATATTTCAATGAACCAATTGATTAAAATTTAAAATATCTAAACTTTGAAAATACTTTTTGAAATTAATCGATATTAAAATTAAAATTAATATTAGTTATAATATTATTTAATATTTACAATTTAGGTATCATCACTATCATTAGACGTTCATACATAACAATTCTGTGAGATAATAGATAATAATATCACAGATTATATAATCTGTGATAATATTATGTCTATCCATCACGGACTAAGATATATATATATATATATATATATATATATATATATATATATATATCTTAGTCCGTGCTATCCATCGAGATATATAAACTATATAGTATAGTTTATATATCTCGATGTGTCTATCTTTAATCCGTGAATCCGTGATACCCATTATAGAGTTAAGAGCAAAGAGTTAAAGGCAGGCACGCCCGGAGGGGGGGACTAGGTGGTGCAAATGCACCACCTGAGAATTTTAATAATTTGGATTTTTCAAATAAATAATAAAATATAAAAATTCATTCTCTGTAAATTTTTAATTTATGCCCATGATTATTCCCAATATAGTAATACTTATTAGCTATTCTGGCATCTGGCTATTCTGAGATATCACCGTCTGCCGCATTTTAGTACTGTGTACAGTCACGTCTAACCACGCGTCTATTAATACATTTATTTTGGTAGATATGGGGATGTTGTCATACACCAATAATACGGAGCCACAGTACTTTATGCCCGAGGCACCCCCTCAACGATATGGAAGCTCAAGCTCGGCAGAATATAGTATATCACATGGGTCACCCTGGACCACAAGTACACAGCACTCCGTGTATGACTCAAACCTTGGGTCCTCCCAAACTCCGACTCTATCCTCGCAACCAACTGTTTCCCACTTGCTTCCACCAACAACTGATGAAACACCGCAAGACCAGAACAACCCAGAAACGAGCAATTTATTATTTAAGATGTAATTATTAAAATTTAAAAACATAATTTTACATTTTTTTTTTTATTAACTATTAAGTTACATAAAGTTAATTTATTTTTTTGAACACTTTAATTTTAAAATAAAGAAATAATTAAATATGTAAACATACATACCTTAATATATTCTTGAAGTGACTCATTTATTGCATCACATACTTCTGGAATTATTCCAGATATTGTGCTCTTTGAAATCCTGAATAGATATTGCAGACTTGTAAATGAATCACCTGTGGCAAGAAATCTCATTGTGAGAGCCAACCTTTCTCTTGCAGTTATTGCTTCTCTCATGTTAGTATCCATTCTTGTGATTTTTGGACACCAACACGTGACACCAATAAGAAAAAATTATTTTTCATAAATTAGTTGATAAATTTCATTAGTATCTTTTGTACATCGGACTTTTTAGGCTAAGGAAATATCTAAAAAAGAACTTTTTATGCTTCGGACTCTTTACCGCGACTTCAAAATATTGTATAATACAAATTTAGACTATAATGTTATAGTGGGGCTCAAAACTCTAGTACCTACCCTTGTTTTATCGAATCTAGGAAAAAAAAGCCCCGATATCAAAATACGGTAAAAAAAAGGAATGTAGGAAAAAAAGCCAAAATAAAAAAGGAGAAATATAATCCAGGGAAAAAAAGCCAAATTACATTAAAGTTAAATATAACAATTAAAATTAAAGTATTAAATTAGGTATTATTTATAAAATTGTACACAATGTTCACATAATTGTAAATAGTATAGATGTGTGAGATCGAAAGTATAGTTTATGAAACAATTATATCTTAACAAAATAAAGAGAATTTCCTTCGGAATAAGATGAAAGAAAATGCTATCCATTGAATAAAAATAACATAATATTTTGTGGATATTATCTTGAAATCAATTGATTTATGTCTTACAACCTAGATATGTTTAAGTATTAAAGTAAAATGTATAATATACTCTGTAGTCGGCAGGCCCTGATTTAATAAAATTAGGGCCAAGTGCACAATTTTTTTGGAGGCCCCTACCCCCTACCCCCACCACCACAAGCCAAAACTATTATTTTATTAAAGAATCGATCCATAGACCCCGATAGCTTTTTTTTCTTCTTATTTTCCTTATTTAAGTTTTCGTTTAGCCGCCCCGCTTAAATACAGCCGCGAAATATTAGTTATTGCCTATTAAACTTTCAAAACAATTATATTTAAAAGTCTAAATAATATTCATGAAAATTTAAAAAAAGAAGTTTCGAATATTATAAATTATCACATTAATGCTCACCTATTCAAATACACGTGTAACTTGTGTGAGTGACGAGCCACGAGCGTACAAATTTATAAACCACGATACTGACAATTATTATACAATTAAGAAAATACGAAATAACGGCCAAAGCATAATATTCATAATAATAAAATAACAAGATAATAATATTGTCATAAAATAAATAATATATTATGGTAAAGCGATCAGTGACGTGCGGGCACAACGCTAACGTCGCTAACCTTCCGACAATTTTTTACAATTCACGGAGATCGGGGGCCCCCAAAATTGGGGGCCAAATGCAAGTCCTCCATCTGCACTTGCGTAAATCAGGGCCTGGTAGTCTGTACAGAATGATTCTTAAATGTACATGTTGCAGTATGAACTACATGTTATATCTTTAAATAAATTAATTTATGTATATTTTTAATTTTAATTGTTTGTTTAATAAAATCAATACATTCTTTTTTTTATTATTTATCAATAAACTCGGCAGCTACATGGCCATTAGTTACAATAAAATATAAATTATACAAGATTACAAGATTTAAGATTTTAACAATATATATTTTTTTAAGAGGTATTTGGCGTAAAAGTAGAGTTTCTTAGTATTTATATAAAAAGGAAAGAAACAAAAACAAAAAAAAAGAGGAAAACAATTGCAAATTATTAAATTATGTTATAGAGTAGAGGCCTGTTGACTTCAAAAAAAAACTATCATTTTATTGTTCTCCAAAGCATTGGAGCATGTCTCTGACAATGCGATGTCGAGGGTCGTATCCAATCCGGTGCTTTGTCGTTCTTGCTGATATTTTAGGCATTCTGTTATGATGTGTTTCACTGATATTTGGACATCACAGACTTCGCTAGCTATTAAGTGCCCAGGTGCAAGTCGTGTGTAATCAATATACATTCATTGCTGTTTAGAATCTAAAATATATTCATTACTATGGAATAATGAATAACAACATATTATAACCTGTGTATTAATAATTATATACATATATGACCAATAATGTGTAAACAATTTTAAATAATACCTTATTTAATACTTTAATTTTAATTGTTATATATTTAATTATTGTAATTTGGCTTTTTTTTCTGACTACCTACCAAAAAAAAGCCCCACCTATAGGAAAAAAAAACCCCGTATACCAACTAAATACATAACACATTTTTTTATTATAGTGTACATTTTATAATTTGACATTTTTAAACAATATACCTATATTTCAACATTATTATGTAACATGTTTTTATAAATTTTTTAACTTTTTAAATTTATACATACTTTTATATAATAACGATATTTATATATATGTGACTATGGAACACTTCTTTAACATAATATACTCGTATCTATAACCACTATTTATATTATATTATAAAATACTAGTTTTAAGTTTAATAGTTGTATATACTTTTAGGACATATAATAATTAATAATATTTAATAAACTGTTAAAACATTAATATTAACAATTGTTTTTCATTAATGATTATATTATTATGTATCATCTAATTTATTATACTAAGTATTTATTAAACTATAGATAAATATACATTTGAAGTATAAGAAATTAAACTATATAAGTAATTAAAGTAATTGACCTTTGACTTTATCTTAAAAATTGTGAAGGTATTATATTTTATTGTAGACTCTACCTATCTAAAAACGGGTCTAAATATCTTAGTATCTACAACATTTTATTATTACAAAATATGTGTTTTTTCGTTCATATACCTAATATAAAATATAATATTCATATTTAAAAATTTCAAATTATAAAATGTACACTATAATACAAAATGTGTTATGTATTTAGTTGGTACGGGGCTTTTTTTTTCTATAGGTGGAGCTTTTTTTCCAGGGCTCTTTTCCCGAATTCCGTTATATCCATACCAAATCTGAATTCACACAATTTTTTTCTACATTTATTCTATATTATACTTGTTAATGTAAATATTTGACATTTTATAAATAAGTATAACAATAATACAATGTATATATGTATATTTTTTGAACGCACTACAGCGTGGTTATCCTCAGACCCTGATCAAACGGAAGTAATATTAAGAGTTAGGTAACTTTATTTTGAAAATGATGAAGGTATAAATAATAATATAATATATAATAATAAATAATAATAATGTAACTAATATTGTTAACTCCCCAATAAATTCTACTACAAACTTTTACCTAGGAGGTATATTTTAAGGAGATTTATCTAGGTATCGAATAATAATAGAAATGTAACTGTTAAAACTAATTTTTAAATAAGATGTGATTTTATTTAATATGTTAGATATGTAAAATGTAAATATGTATGTGATTAATATTATTATGATTCAAATAAATAATTGTGAAGTAAAAGTACAAAAATATAATTATATTAAGCTAGGTATTTAAATTTATTTAAAGCACGGCAATACGTTATGTTAACCTAAATAATAAATACTTAATATAAATAATTAGGGCATTATCATTGAATGTTTAGAATTTTGACTGTTTTGTTGGTAAAACAGTAAGGGTCTTTAAATTTCGGGGATTTTTTTTGCCTAGAATCGATATTTGTACATGCGAATGCGGGAGCTTTCCGCTACTTCATTTTTTACTCACTATAATAACATACTAATGACTCTACTAATGAGTATTTATCACTTACCACGCGCCCATTTACAAGACCTACATGCATACAATTTTAAAATTGCCCATTTTAACTCCTTTTAACATTGTCCCCCGCTTAGATCATTTATGATCGTATAAAATCTAGGACATTTGACACCCAATAATAGGACAATTATTGATACTCTCTCTTTCTCGTTCACACATATCATGGCTTTTTAGTTCTCTTTCTATTCGCGGTCTATTCGATTATAATATTATGTTCTTGGTATTTATAATGAATTATGAATATGATGTTATCATTTTATCAATGTTATCACATTTTGATAGAAGTTAAAATAAATGTAGGCAATATTATCATAGAACAATATATTATACACGGACACAAAAATGTTTTCCTACGAAAATCCATTCGTGTTTAACCTGGCAACACTGCTTATAGATAAAAATATCAAAGCTATTCAACAATAATTATTGTTCTCTGTAAGAAGTAAGACTGTAAATATCGATTATCGATATTCTGTTCGTCGATGTTACTGTTAACCATAAAATCTTACCTGCAATATTGGTTACAACATTAATGTTGATGGTTTACGGACTTACGGTCAAAGACTTTACAATTTAATTTTTATCATAATAATTCACCTATTCAGTAATTCAGTATTCATGAGTTCATGAAATCATGACGTTCAATAACAATAATATGGAGTGTTTTGATTAATCGATTGCCATTGCTCATTTCACGTTGTAAAAATTGTTTTATTTTTTTTAAAATTTTTTATGGGTAGACACCAGATAATAAACAATCATAACAAATTTGAGATTTTTCTTTCATGTGTGTTACGTTTAGATGTCACATAGTTGTGCTTTATAATTTCCGTGAATATAAAATTAAAACGTAAAAACTATAGTCCTTTTATATTTTCCGACGAGAAGTAAATTGGCGAAGTAAGTTAAACTAATTATATTTTGAAATTCAATCATCTTTTCAACGCTTTAGACATTTAATAGTTTGTTATACATTTTAATACACCGTTAAATTGATTCAAAAGTTAGTTAAAATACCTATGTAATATTTGCCTGAAATGTTCACCTACTTGGTTTCAGTATTAATATAAAAATATTACTATTGAAAAATTAACATTTTACCTGATACCTTGTAAGTAGTAGTATTTGATTAATTTTAAACATACTACAAAATCTTAAAAAGTTGTACCTATTGTAAAATGATTACTTATTGTTGGCGTTTTACTCTAGGTAGTTGATATGTGTTCTCACATACTGCCATATTTATTATCAATATTTATGTAAATCTAATACACATTGGTACCTAGCCTACCTATCTAGTTTATAATGAAAATGTTCAGTAATAGTAGTTGATTTTAATCTTTAGTTAATAAACAAAGGCCTGGAATACTAATAATATATTTTGTATAAAAATGTACAAGTTAAATAACGACATGGTTCCTGTCCCTCAGAATACGGAATATAACGTTTTGAAGCTATACAATATTAGTATATTACTATGCACCATTAGCAACACTTGTTAAAATCACATAATTATCAATATATTATTACATTTTTATTTTATTAATTTTAGACCCTTGATAACATAGACCATTGAGCTTCACAAAAAATGAAACTATTGTAAAATATACTATTCAATTTTTAGTCTTGTTACAGATAAACTAAAAAAGACATATTATATTAGCAATATGATGAGATATGTTTAAAAATCTAGTGTATACATTCAATGATTAGGTTATTGTTAATAAATCAATTATTAAAAAATCATCCATATGTCATTTTAAAATTTTGTGATGACAGTCTTAGATTGATTTTTACTATAATCAATGTGCATGAGACAGAGACAGATATTCAGTTAAGATAAACTATTGTGCAGTTTTCAATATAATTACACATATTTTATGCATTATGACTACATTATTTTGGTCATTAAATGTATTCACATATATATAACTATAAACTAGTGGCGTCATTTTATTTTACGATAGAGAGCATCATAATTTTTAACCAGTCCAAATAGGTAACTTAAACAAAGACTGCTTTCAAGCACATTCTACTAACATTTTTATCAAATTACCATTCCCAACTCATATAATTTATAAATTAATATTTTATACAATCGTTGCAGCCCTTTTTATTAACTAGGTAACAACATCATTTGCAAATATTAAGTATCAAACTGTAGCAGATATTTTATAAAAATAATTGTACTTACAAATTAAACTCAATTTTTTGTGATGTAAAATAATATTTCATCTTTACTGCTTACTGGTTAAGTTTTGTCTGTTTATAAACATATTGGAAATTGTTTATAATTCTCGGGTATTTGATTTAATTTTTATTTTTTATTTTTTTTCACAAGTCTGTTTTTTGCTGCACTATCCATTTTTTTTTTTTTTTTAATTTTAGTTCATACTAAAAATTAATGGACACACAACGAATAAATTACATTTTAGTATATTAAACTGAATTCAAAACAATAGAAAATATTACATCATACACAATTGTCATAAAGTTAATTGAAGTCTAAAATTAATGATAAATAAGATTATCGATCGGTTGTTCTCTTCATCTTACAAGTATGTAATTCCCGGACGAAAAGTCAGGCATGGAAATAGTTGGACAAAAAGTCCGGATTCATTTTTTGATTGCCGGACAAAAAGTCTGAACACATATTTAGTGTCGGACCAAAATTCTGAGCATACAAAATTGTCTATTCAATTTTCATTTGTAATTATAATGTACCTTATATTATATAATATTATTATGTAGGTATAATATATACACGTATATACACATGTAATATTATATATATAGTCAGTTCATATATAATTATTGTATTAGCAAACATAATGCGTAGATCAAATTATTAATTTATATCTGTAAATATATCGTATTGGTAACTTTAAAAAAAAAATATTAGTATTGTATTATTATTACTGTAGACTATATTTTTTAAGACGTATAACTTTTTTTTTTAATATTATTATTATTATTATTATATTTGGATCAATGTTTGTATTGACAATTTTTTAAAACATATAACTCATTTTAAATTATTCTCATTATAATTATTGTCGATGTTTTATAATATGTTATCTTAAAAATCATAATCCAGTGAATTTTTGTTGTATTTACGTTAGGAATAAGAAATAAAAGAATAAGAAAATATAAAAATGTGTTCGGACTTTTTGTCTGGCAATCAAAAAATAAATCCAGACTTTTTGTCCAACTATTTCCGTACCGGACTTTTTGACCGATTACCAAAGTATGTAACATACCAAATTATACGTTCAGCAGATAATGTTTATCTCCATTAGTTTAAAAATTAAAGCAAATTGAGCTTTTATAAAATTTTAAGTTAAGATTATTATCTAGGGTATTTCATAGGATTTTAATTATATTTTAATTTTAATGCAATTTATAAACATTTTAAATATTATATACATACAATTTACGATTTTAAAACACTCATGTTATCGGCTAAGTGTAAAATTTGATATGTAACGCACAAATGTCAATGTTATATCCTCTTCATTTTGAAGTTTAGAAATAAATCTATATGGCATTATGATATTAATTATTGTTGTTGCACTTATGACATACAACGGTCGAACAATATATTCCTTTTGCTTCATAAAACACACATACAACTTTCACGCACATTCTCACATGTGTCTAAACATACCTAAATATTTTCCAACTATTAATTATTGACTATCAATTTATCATTGTGACGATAATTTCTTAACATACAATATGTTTTTTTTTTCAAAATATTATGAAAAGGCACGTTTTTTGTGTTAATAAAATATAATAATAGTTAAACGACTCATGTTGTCAACCCCTCCACAAATGATGTCACTACTTCAAACATTCATATAAAAAGTACAAAAATTCTTTTATATAGGAACTTCCGTGTTTTTAAACTAGAAAACTAAAAGTTTGATATCATTCAATGTTTTTGATAGATTAACTATTAAAATATGATCTATAAATTATTTTTGTAGTGATGATCAAATGTATGCAATTGATAAATACTTATCTATATCAAATTGTTTCTTTAATGTAAATTTATGGATTGTAATATGGGACTTATAGATTTTTTTTATTAATTCTATACAATAATCCACATTCCATTTAGATAATAATTTGAAAATTTGATACAAGAATAAATATTTTTATTTGACTTATGGTAAATTATATAATATATTTTTCTGCTTTATACGTAACATTTATTTCGGGATAACACTTAGCTAAGACAAGTATAATATTTGGTATTTTACTAATGATGATATCAATATTATTCTTAAACCAGAAAAGTATCTTGTTTCTCTGTTATTCAAAACAAATTGCTATCAAGATTTTTGGAAAAGATCAATTACTTAATAATTAGTATTAAAGAAGTTTTGAAGATCAATTTTATGCAAGGTAAGTAGTTCATATTATCTAGTACAATATAGAGTAATCTGATTAATTATGTACAATTTTATGACAATATGAATGTATTAGAATTACCAGTGAATGCACTTATTAAAATAAAAAAATTAACAGATACCTATTTACATAGTAACATATTTAAATTTATTAATAATAATACACTCTTGAACAGTGTTGAATTTTAATTCTCTAAATAAGATAATGTTATTTTTTTATATGTATCTAAGTTACAAAGAGAATGGATTTTACCTGTATGTTATTATTTAATGAAACATCTTATAAATTAAAATGTATTATGTATTTATTTAAAATAAATTATTACTACCTATTAAATATCAATGTGAAGTACAAAATGTTATTGGATAATATAATGTCTTTAGGATTAATAACTCCTTAAATAATTTTAGTTTAACATCAACGTGATATTCAACAACTAAATTATCATTATTTTTATTTTCATCATTATATTATATTTATTTTTTCTACCTCAAGTTCTTTTGCCAAAGAAGATTATTTTCCAACAACATAGTATTTTTTTTTAAATTATTTATTAAAATATTAGAAATCTGTTTGTTTTAACATTAGGAAATTTAGTATAGGTATATATATACATAATCCAACTTGCAATTCACTAACAGCACCTGAATATTTATTTTTATATTTATAAATATATCATTTTATACTTAAAAGTAAGTTTCTTGATCAGTTTAGTTTTAGTTGGCATTGAATATTGTCTGGAAGAAAAATGATATAATACCTACTTATGATACGACTTGATAAGTTTTTAAATTATGGTAAAATATTTTGTCATAGGTTTAAACTAGTGAAGGTACTGCAGTTAGTTATAGATGTTTATGAAGCTCTCTTCATAGTTTGTGATTTTAGTTTAAGTTGATGATAAAAATTTTATATAATTTGGTAAACAGATATTATCAAATTATATAACTAACTAGTCAATGGATAACAAAATTAATGGCATTTAATACTATTTTATCTATTTATTTTCTACATTATCCAATTTAAAATAAAATATTGAATATTCTAGTGGTCAAATTAATGTTTCTGAATCCTATATACCAATATTTGTATTTAGTATCACTTCTAACTTATTAAAATCCTTAAAGAAAAAATCACTGTAGTGAGTCATATGATTGGACTTATTTGTTATCCTTGTTATTATTTACTATAATTATTTAATGTGAAATGTAAGATTTCTTTAAATTGATTTAGTAATAGGGCTTTATCTGAAACCAACATCTTTCAAATAATAATTTCAACATTTAACTCATTTTATTTCTCACTGATGCATGTTTGTATTTCTATTAAGATTATCAGTTGATAGCTATCAATAATAAAATATAATAGCTATTCATTTGAATTTGAATGCGACAAACATATTGATTGCTATAGGTGTATTGGTTACTCTGTAAATAATTAATACCTAAACGTTTTCATAAAATAATTGACCATTTTAGGTATTTTATCAAATATATAGTAAATATGAATTTTATAATAATATATAAGGAGTTGTTATATACAATGATTTTTTAGTATACTAAATACTGAATAGTATTCAATGTGTTTTTATATTAAATACTATTGTATTAATAATAATTAAAGCAAAGTGACTTAAGCTTTTAAATGATACATCGTTATATTTTGCAATACTGAATATTATACTAAATATCACCACTTTGGATATTAAGGAAAGGTAAGTATAGTAAAGACAGAATATTAATTTATGTATTTATGACATATATTTTTCTAAAATATTATGGAATTATATTTTATAATTCTGTGCCTAATTAAAAATATTTTGTGCTTTTAAATTTTTTAACCATATTTTGAGACCTTTGCTTAAGTTGATTAGTTAATTAAAATAATATCTAATCAAACAAATTAATGTATAAAAACAATTCCATTCTTAATGACAGTTTTATAAATAGGTTTTATGGCAATTCTAATGTTCAAAGTCTAATTAAATAAATATTCATTAATATAATTACATTTTTTAGAGATTCTTACAAATTTGTCATTGTTAATTGTTATGAAAAATGTATTAATTTAAGTCTTAAATATCATGTAAAATAATTACTACTTTTCTAGGCCGTTCCTAGAAGGTTAAGGGCTCAACCCCCTTCTCACAACCCCATACATTTGTTCTGAGTATGACCTTATTATAATACCATTTTAAGAAATACATGTTTAAATTCTTCATCTACAAATAATTGTTTTATTCAAAGTCAGAAAGTAGACATTGAAATTTATGTGACCTGTCAACTTGTATGCATATATAACAAAATAATTCTATCCATGAAAATGGATTAAATGATAAATTAGTGGCGGATTTTTTATTAAATAATAAACAGTAAAATATATTGTTGTTTTTCAGTTGTTTAAAATCCACTACATAAGAAAGATCCTTCAATTGAAGTTACTAGAAGAGCATAATTTCTGATAAGATTTGATCTTGAGTGCAGTGATAAAACTATAAATTATTTTATTTTTGCAAGATAAATTTTGTTTTTTATCAAGTGTTTGTTTTACAACTTTGCTATTTCAATGCATTATCAAAATTTTAATGATTTTGATATCGAATCAAGTTTTCAAGAAGATGAGAATGTTGTCATTGACAAACCTTTTACTCCTGCCAAACCTCTAAAATCAGCATCTCCACCGCCAGTACGTTCAACATTTAAGGTAATAATGTTTGTTTATTTAAATTTATTTGCTTATCAATTGTTCATATATTATATTGATGTATTCAACTAGGTATTTCATAAGATAACATTTTTCTATTTTACTATAATTATTTCAGATATGTTACTTTTATATATTTATAACTGATTATAATATTTTATTTAAATATTATTCATAATTCTAAATCAATTAATATGTATTTTAAATGTAATTTATAATGTATTAAAGTGTTTACTTACTATGTTTATATAATTGAAATAGTATTATTTCGTAATGATTAAATAAAATTAGATAAGTTATTAATTGATTTAAATTTTTATTTAAAAGTAGTCTAAACATTTTTAATTTTATTTCATGAATTCTTCTTAACTATTTATTACCTTAGATTAACTACAAAAATTGATTTGTACAATAAATTTAATTTAATAGACTTACTATGAATAATTTTTGATTTGAAATATTTGATTAATAAGCATTGTATTAAATATTAAAAATATATTATAGCCTATAGGTCAGTAGACAAAATGATCAAAAATTGATCATATAAATATGTTTGCCCTAATTTTATACACGAGTATGTTTCGCTAAATGATGATATCTTTTCTAATGCACCTAATTATTTACGTATTTATTTTTTTTAAATCAACTGTTTGATATAAATTAAGAACTACTATACCTATACTATAAAATAATTGTAATAAGGAAATTTACCTCATAATACCATTTTTAAAGAATTAATCCATTTATGATCTGTATTAATAACAAAAAGATTTTGTCCTAAACTAAATTGTTAGTTCAATTATTACTTAAGTACTTCAATTCTTAAACATAATGTATCAATTAATAGTTATAACTTATAAAATATAATTTAATATTATCTGTAAACAACAGATGAAATGAAATATTAGAATATAAGCCATATTGAAATCGAAAGTAAAACTATCTGTAGCACTAATATTATTGAACTAATCTGCTCAAACTGAAGAATGTTTTGAATATAAAGAAATTATTTTCTAATTTTTTTGACTGCAGCAAAAATAGTAATATTAATAAACATTGAAACATGCAATTAAAACATAAAATTAACAAATTCACCAGATCAAGAATAATGCTATTTTGATTTTTTTAACTGTTACCTATGATAGTTTTTTTTTTCTTAAACTAATTTGTTTTGGTATATGACCGTTATGTGTAATTATTTAATGGAATATGTTTATTCTAAAGCGTAAGTATAATTATTATTATATGATTTAACATTAAACTATACTTTATTTCTTTTCTTTTATGAGTATTATAATTTAATAATATATTTTATATTACAATCCACGTAGTTTCTAAAGTACATAACACAAATTATTCTAAATGTTATAATTAATGGAATTATTTATTCTTCAATATTGTATTTTATGGTCTTGGTGGACAGAAGTGATCACTTATTACTTATTAAAGGATTATTTTTAAAATGCATTATAACATTCAACATATTTTCTAATAATCCTAGATTATTCTTAAAATCCTTTTATAATCACTTTTCCATTTTTATTTGTATGATTATTTATATATGTATATATATATTTGTTCTAGAATTTCACATTCCCATTGATTTAACACATGTTTTTATCTTTTAGTATAAATCTTACCACTGCTGAAATAACTAGAGAAACTATTTATTTATGATATAATACAAGGTGTGGCGTAATTGACTCCCATATTTCCGAGGCATATTAAAAAAAAAAAGATACAAGATATAGAGAAAAAATGTTTTTATGGAAAGTATATTATTATAATTTATTTTTTTAATGTTATCTTCCAATTGAAGGCCTTGAAAAGTGATACACATATGGAGTCATTCTCAAAAATTTCTATCACTTGCCAGCATATTGTGTGCAATTCTCGTGTCTTCATGGAAAGAGATCAGGGGACCATGAAATATTTCTTGTCAAATGATGCAAAAATGAACGGCAGTATGGACTGTGTCTCTGTTCTGTTGAAACCAGAAGGCATCTTATTTTAGTATTCATTCAATTTTGGATGTAAAAAATCATCTTACATTAAATTTTGAAGAATCAATTTGAACTCACAGTAACAGTGACTCCGACCTCTTCAAAAAACCTAACCAGATGATGCTTAGCGAGAACAAAACATACCAAACAGTATCTTTAGGACTGTGAAGAAGTTGTTGGTGTATTGTTTGTGATGTTTCAGCTACTCAGTAACAAAAATTGTGCTTGCCTTACCGTGCCAAAAATATGAAAATGTGTTTCTTCACTACTCTACACAATGCTGTTGAAAGGTGCAATTTTTAGAATCACTATCGCAGTCCCACACTCG